>NC_090248.1:63932585-63957585 GCF_037325665.1 Littorina saxatilis | reverse complement strand
TCTAAAGTGTGTTCTAAATACAAATGACGTACTGGTAATGATGTAATGAGTTGTTCTAATCTTGTTCTTGGAACTCTTGCTGTTCCAAGCTTGTTCTTAGCAAGTCTTGGTGACGAGAACAAAGACTATCAATGAAATCTTTAGAAATAACCTCTGACAACGACGACGATGACGACGACGACGACGATAACAACAACAACAACAAATGACATCGACGACGACGACGACAACAACAACAACAACAACAACAACAACAACAACAACAAAAACAACAACACGAGAACAACAACAATCACGACAACGAACATGACAACAACAACACCAACAACTACGACGACAACTACAACGACTGGGTTATGATGACATCACCAATGATTTATCAAATGTTCAGTGTCAAGGCTGTTAAAAAATCGTTAAATCCTATTTCTTCACTGATTCTTATGAAATTTTAAAGGTAGGTTTGTTGTCCCCAACTTATTTTCACTCCATACTTTTCCAGAAGAAAAACATAATTTTGGCAGTTAAAAACCGTTAAATTTCAATTCTTCACCGATATTTATGAAATTTTGTGGGTAGGTTCGTTGTCCCCAACTGATTTTCACTCTATACTTTTCCAGAAGAAAGACATAATTTTGGCAGTTAAAAAACGTTAAATTTCAATTCTTCACCTATCTTTATGAAATTTAGTGGGTGGGTCCGTTGTCCCAAACTGAATTTTAAGACATACTTTTCCAGACAAAAAACCTTATTTTTGGCAGTTAAAAACCGTTAAATCTCAATTCTTCATCTATATTTATGAAATTTTGTGGGTAGGTTCGTTGTCCCCAACTGATTTTCACTCCATACTTTTTCAGAAGAAAAACATAATTTTGGCAGTTAAAAACCGTTACATTTAAATTTTCACCTATCTTTATGAAATTTAGTGGGTGGGTCCGTTGTCCCAAACTGAATTTCAAGACAAACTATTCCAGTCAAAAAAACTTATTTTTGGCAGTTAAAAACCGTTAAGTCTCAATTCTACACCGATATTTATGACATTTTGTGGGTAGGTTTGTTGTCAGATTTGACATGATGGCAGAATTGAAAGTGTGAGATATCCTGATGTTTCACAATTTATGCTGCATAATTCAGCCCCATAGGCGCTTGAATTTTAGGTGGAGTTGGTTTTTTTTTGAGACTTCAAGAAGTTTCAATTTGACGTCATGATTAGCCTGCCGCATTAGCAAGTATGAAAACACGTCATCGATGACACATTTTAAGACAGAGAGAGAGAGAGAGAGAGAGAGAGAGAGAGAATCATGTACACACAGATGGACGACTTCGCTTGGGGTATGTACTGCCCGGCAGTACACATCTACTTTATTACTTAGTTAGTGGAAGAATCTTTTGTAATGTATGTTTGATGGTGTATGCTTTTAATTAAGCGTTGTTGACTATGAATGTAGATGTAAATGCTTGTATAACTGTGTTTTAATTTTAAATGTGTCAAGCGCAAAGAGCATAATTGTAAAGTTATGATGTTGCGCTATATAAATGCTCATTTATTATTATCCAAGCGGAGCGCGGGCGAAGCCCGCGCGTAGCGAGGTAGTTTTTTTTTTCATCTCCCAGCACTGAAAATTTTTTTGCCAAGTGGTGTCTGTCTGTGAACATTGTTCTAGAATTCATCTTTTAGCACAATATTAGCGACACTGTTTGGACAATTCTATTAAAATTAGGCGTACAAACTGATTTTGTTTCGGGGAATCCTCTCAGAGGATCAGAATTTTCATATAATATCATCGGAAGCTGTTACAACGGGAAAATGTGAAACTTTTGTCACTTTTTAACATGGAATTTCATCTTTGAGCGTTTCAAGCGGACTTTAATAAAATAGTTATTTGCGAATTAAGCAGCGGAAGACACTCACCGGTTCAACATGTGTATGGTCATTAAACCTCAAAACATTTCAGTAAGTGGTTTAGACAAACACCTCCGACATGTGAGGGTGACTGGTTTGTAGCTGAAGAGTTTTTTTCTAAAGTGTGTTCTAAATACAAATGACGTACTGGTAATGATGTAATGAGTTGTTCTAATCTTGTTCTTGGAACTCTTGCTGTTCCAAGCTTGTTCTTAGCAAGTCTTGGTGACGAGAACAAAGACTATCAATGAAATCTTTAGAAATAACCTCTGACAACGACGACGATGACGACGACGACGACGATAACAACAACAACAACAAATGACATCGACGACGACGACGACAACAACAACAACAACAACAACAACAACAACAACAACAACAACAACAACAACAACAACAAAAACAACAACACGAGAACAACAACAATCACGACAACGAACATGACAACAACAACACCAACAACTACGACGACAACTACAACGACTGGGTTATGATGACATCACCAATGATTTAAAGGCCGTTAAAAAATCGTTAAATCCTATTTCTTCACTGATTCTTATGAAATTTTAAAGGTAGGTTTGTTGTCCCCAACTTATTTTCACTCCATACTTTTCCAGAAGAAAAACATAATTTTGGCAGTTAAAAACCGTTAAATTTCAATTCTTCACCGATATTTATGAAATTTTGTGGGTAGGTTCGTTGTCCCCAACTGATTTTCACTCTATACTTTTCCAGAAGAAAGACATAATTTTGGCAGTTAAAAAACGTTAAATTTCAATTCTTCACCTATCTTTATGAAATTTAGTGGGTGGGTCCGTTGTCCCAAACTGAATTTTAAGACATACTTTTCCAGACAAAAAACCTTATTTTTGGCAGTTAAAAACCGTTAAATCTCAATTCTTCATCGATATTTATGAAATTTTGTGGGTAGGTTCGTTGTCCCCAACTGATTTTCACTCCATACTTTTCCAGAAGAAAAACATAATTTTGGCAGTTAAAAACCGTTACATTTAAATTTTCACCTATCTTTATGAAATTTAGTGGGTGGGTCCGTTGTCCCAAACTGAATTTCAAGACAAACTATTCCAGTCAAAAAAACTTATTTTTGGCAGTTAAAAACCGTTAAGTCTCAATTCTACACCGATATTTATGACATTTTGTGGGTAGGTTTGTTGTCAGATTTGACATGATGGCAGAATTGAAAGTGTGAGATATCCTGATGTTTCACAATTTATGCTGCATAATTCAGCCCCATAGGCGCTTGAATTTTAGGTGGAGTTGGGTTTTTTTTCAACCCAAACCAGTAACCCCCACATGGTTTTCATGTCCCTTTCTGAGAGACTTCAAGAAGTTTCAATTTGACGTCATGATTAGCCTGCCGCATTAGCAAGTATGAAAACACGTCATCGATGACACATTTTAAGAGAGAGAGAGAGAGAGAGAGAGAGAGAGAGAATCATGTACACACAGATGGACGACTTCGCTTGGGGTATGTACTGCCCGGCAGTACACATCTACTTAATTATTATTATTTAACGTTGTCAATTTCTGGCCATGCTCAGTTGTGCAACGCCAACAGTATAGAATTTGCCTTTAAAGGCACAGTAAGCCTCCCGTAAACCACCACAGAGCTCCCCGAGTACAAGCATACTTTCATTTGAACGCTCACCGAACGGGAACATCCTGGCTGCTTTCTGTCGAGCGTGAGAAATTTTAAAAGAATTTATATTTTCGTGGACTTGGTCCTCTACAACAATGGCGCCTCGTTTTGGTGCTGGACGGCTGTTATGAATATTCACTGATACCGGAAATCACGCCCGGACAGTAAGCCTCCCGTAAACCATCACAGATACTGTCAGGCTTTTACACACAGTACAAACACCCTTCCATTTGAACGCTCACCAAACCGGAACATCCTAGGTGCCCTACGTAAAGAGCGAGCAATTTTTAAAGAATTAATTTTGCAGATTGTCTCGAACACTTTTTGGTCCCATCCTGAACTCAGGTCAAAAATGAGTTACTTCCCTTCGGGTCTCATTCTATCGATGTAAACTGGCGATAGCCGTGGATCGATGATTATCAGAATGTTTTTGGACCGTGGTGCGTTTTTGCGCTAGACGTAACTTTTAAAATCTAAATAATAAATTAGATAGATAGATAGATAGATAGATAATTTATTGCCAAGTGTACAATACATGAATGAACATAAAAAATACACGAGGAAAGCAGCTTGCTGTGTGATAAAAACAAAAATAAATAGCATTCATACATCACTGGCGCATAGCATCATACATACATGGGTAAGACAATTTGGTATCACAGTAACTAATACATACACTATACAGACATGGTGAGAACTATGAAACTCTAAGAGCTATCGGAACCCCTAGGATCCCCCCCCCCCCCCACCACTCCCCCCCCCCCCTCTCAAACCCCTGTTCCCGAACTGAACATGTTCCATACTGATAAAATGTACCTCTAAAACAGCACATAAAAATAAACTCTTCCAACACATCACAGTGGTTAAAGAACGACTAAAACTACTAAAACATACTAGATGTGTATTCCGATAATATAACCAGCTGCTAAAACATAGTCTGGCTTCATCGCGTCACAGTGGTGTCACCATACTAAAACCCACTCTATAGATCACAGTATGTAATGTCAGCTACTAAAAGCATACTCCTAGAACATCCTAAAACGTGTCACAATCTGTAGAGTTCATTTACCGGTTATTAAAAGCCAGGACAGCCTGGGGGTAGAAACTGTTTCTGAGTCTTGCCGTACGGCATCTGAGGGTTCTGAGCCTGCGCCCCGAGAGCAGAGGCTGGAAGAGATGACCAGCCGGGTGTGTGGGATCCTGCATGATGGACCTACATTTCCTCATCATGCGCAGGATGTGAAGGGAGTCTATAGAGGGGAGATCTCTGCCAATGATCCTGCTGGCAGCCCTAACGACCTTCTCCAGTTTTTCTTTCTCCAACTGGCAGGAGCTGCTGTACCAAACCGTGATAGAAAAGGTAAGGAGACTCTCTACAGCAGCCCTGTAGAACTGGGACATGATGGAGGAGGACACCTTGAACTTCCTCAGCTGTCTCAGGAAGTAGAGACGCTGATGGGCCTTCTTTACTGAAAGGTCAGTATGAACAGCCCAGCTAAGGTCATTGGAGATGGTCACCCCTAGAAATTTGAAGGAATCAACCTGCTCTACGTTCTCACCGCTGATGGTGAGTGGTAAGAGGGGAGTCTTTTTCTTCCTACGGTCAAAGACCATCTCCTTGGTTTTGGTGACGTTAAGGTCAAGGTCATTAGCCACACACCAGCCCGACACTCTCGCAACCTCCGCTCGGTACCCCGACTCATCACCGACACTGATCAGGCCTTCCAGAGTAGTGTCATCGGAGAACTTCAGGATGACTACTGAGGGGTCATGGCTCAAGTTGTCGTTGGTGAAGAGGGAGAACAACAGTGGGGAGAGAACACACCCCTGTGGGGCACCAATGTTCAAGGTGATTGAGCTAGAAGTACTGCTGCCTACTCTTACAACCTGAGGCCTATCCAACAAAAAATCTAGAACCCACTTACAAAGGGATTCCTCGACGCACATGCCAGTGAGCTTGGAGAACAGTTTATGTGGAACAATGGTGTTAAAGGCAGAGCTATAGTCAATGAAAAGAACTCTAGCATAACTACCAGGCTTCTCCAGGTGCTCAACAATATGATGTAGACCTAAGGCTACTGCATCGTCCACGGAACGGTTGGCCCGATATGCAAACTGGTGAGGGTCAAGACTAGCATCAGTGGCTACCTTCAAGCGCTGGAGCACTAAACGCTCCAAACACTTCATCACGACTGAAGTCAATGCCACAGGGCGGTAGTCGTTGAGACCAGAAACGTTAGCCTTCTTCGGTACAGGCACCACAATGGAGCGCTTGAAGCATTTAGGAACATGGCACTGTTCTAGCGACTTGTTGAAAATGACAGCTTGTTACACAAACATTCTTTAATCATAAAATAATTCTTTTTTCATCAAGACAAGATCAGTACAATTCGAAGTGGTGAAAGTTTGAAAAAAGAAAAGCCCGGAAGCAGGGTCACGCAAGGGTCGTAGCAGACGACGGATTATGCATATCGCCGTTCCTCTCAACGTCAAAAGCCATCGCTAGAGTTCTTGTGAACCACAGCTGTTTGTTTCGTGCATAAAAACGTGCTATTGTAGATAAGCTCACATCGAGTCGCATTCAAATTACTAACTGACGACTACATTGTGAAAAAGGGAAACTGGATCACAAGGGTTCACGATGGCTCAGGGGTAAGATAAACCACGCAAAAATAAATTCTTTGAAAATTGTTCGCTCTTTACGGAGGGCACCTAGGATGTTCTCAATCGGTGAGTGTTTAAATGAAAGGGTGTTTGTACTGTGTGTAAAAGCCTGACCGTATCTGTGATGGTTTACGGGAGGCTTACTGTGCCTTTAACCTTCAGTTGATCACGCTTTGGACTTCACAGTCCGAATAATGTGGGTCGTGTACGACCCATTCTTTCTGAAGAAGGATTCAACGTAAAATGTATGGGTCGTACACGACCCACGCCATCCGAAGAGGAATACACGTTTTACCGCATTTTTACGGAGTATGAGTTGTTCACGACCCATACCATCCGAATAGGGATAAACACTATAAAATACCTTCTTTGATTCCATTTGGGTCGTCCACGACTGTATAGTTCAAATGACGTCATTGTTTATTTGTTTGTTTACAAAGATAATCCTTTCAAAATGAGTGGGTAGGAAGGTTCTCTGATGTTTGAGGATTACATGAAGTCTCAATAATCCAAAATTCTCTTTAGTTTTAGAGATACAGACACTTTTGTGAGGCTCTGGGTCGTCCACGACCCAGGAAGCACGGTGAAGGTTGCAGCACATTAATAAAACATTCAGTCACTGACACAGTTCTTTCGCGGATGAAACCTGAGAGGTGGGATTATTTTTGTGTAGGCGTCAGGTTGTGTTTAGCGACTTGTTAAATATGATACCATTTGCACAGAGAGAAGAAGAAGAAGACGAAAGAGTGCGAGGGAGAGAGAGTTGTGTGTGTGTGTGTGTGTGTGTGTGTGTGTGTGTGTGTGTGTGTGTTTAACATATAGTTACAGAACCAGTAGGAAAGACATTTTGTTCATGTGGGGTTTTTTTTCTCATGTTAGACTAATACGTGAGCCTTGAGGACTTTGCCACTTGTTAGAAGATGGTTGTCAAGCAAAACAAACATGACGAAAGGCCTATTTATATAATTGTTTCAGAAAGGTACTGCGAAAAGTCAATAGTTTTGCTTTCCCTTTGTTCTAAGAGCAGCGTTACATCACTCGTCATATCTGAGGGGAAAATGCACTTGCTTTTTAATCTGTCGAAACTGGGCTGGTTTTCCCCGTGTCATGAATAGGAGTGATCTACCTTGTGTAATGAAAAAGGATTTACCGTTCACTTTAAAAATAAGTGGACGTCTACGTTGGGACCACAGAGATGAGATAGATACTAGCTCTTTGTACACACAGGTTTTTTTAAATCTCCTTATCCTCTGCACCACTACATACAATGAAGGCTGGATACTTTAAAAGCTTAAAAAAATGCTCATTTAGAAAAACAATAAAAAGTTATTTTTCTTCTTATTCTTCTTCGTTCATGGGCTGAGACTCCCACGTTCACATGTTTTTGCGCCATTCAGGCAGAATATGCCGATTTCGGGGGAGGCATGCTGGGTATTTTCGTGTTTCTATAACCCACCGAACTTTGACATGGATTACAGGATCTTTTCCGTGCACAATTGGTCTTATGCTTGCGTGTAAACACGAAGGGGGATAACGCACTGGCATATAAGTTGACCTGGGAGATCTGAAAAATATCCACCCTTAATTATAACCCACCAGGCGGCCGCGGCCGGTATTTGAACTCACGATTGGGAGGCCGATGTCTTATGAACTGGGCCACTGCGCCCATCTGCAAGGAGTACGCAGTGCACACAGGAGCTTGTGTCAAAACGCCGGTCGATTTACTCGAGAGAGAAATTCAAGTTTTACGCCCTCACGGCAAAACCATTAAGGGCATTTTCCCCGGTTTTACTTCGACTTTAGATGAGTTACACAAGTGTATGCGTGTTTTGGTGGAATGACACGGGGATGAGACATGGATACCGTCTCTGAGTCTGCACATAAAGTTGACCCATGTCCGTCCCGGCCCGGATTCGAACCCGCGACCTTAGGATCATAAGTCCAGTGCTGTACCACCTGATCAGCTTCCCGTGCCCCCTATTACTATTACTAGTATTCTAGTAGTAATAGTACAGGAAGGATAAAGGAGTAAATCGACCAACGCTTTGATACAAGCTCCTGTGGTAATGCATAGTCTCTCTGATTCTAAAAAGGACGTTCTCATGTCAGCCTGGTAAGACCCGGCGCTCACCTATGTAATTTCAGCAGGACAGACCACGCACTGCAGATTATTACAGCCCGCTATACACGCTGCAAGAAAAGAAAACAGGCCAAGTACTCGTCATAATCCCTACCGCGGAATAAATAATATGCGATGCGTCGTCTGTGCCGCTGACTCTGCGCAGGTATATTCTGCCCATAACGAGATTTTCACAAATCTTGCTAGTGATGAAGTTACTTCAGGCTATGTTAAAATGTGGCCGCCATGCACTCATCCTTACGTGACTAATATAATAGCTTCTTTAAATATTTAATATTTCACTACTTGCAAAAAGTTGACATCATTGTGTTCTTAAAGCAGGTAACTTTCTTCCAACACCGGGCAAGTTACGTTCCTGCTTTCGGGTTAATTACGCTGAGTTCTGTCGGGATGTAGCCTGCCTCACTAACAGTATTGAAGAAACACTACTTTTAGTTACTGAAGTTCCTAAATCGCAAATCCTAAGCAACTTTCGCGACAGAGATTCTTTCTGGGAATCAAATCTGTAAAGGGAAGCAAATGCAAGCGGTTGTGGAATCGCAAGGAACACATAGTTTACCTCCCTTCCCACGTAGGTCTGAGCGGGATAGTTTTACCATCTCAGCTTCCACCCTCTTTGGTTAAATTACACAGTATAAGAAGAGCAACCTTCGACTTAAATACGTGCACACATTCAACATGTGTTGATGCCTAGATGCTTCCTGTACACAGTAGAATTACTTTCATAAGTGACAGCTATGTCGATACGCTAAATCAATTCAATCCAATTCAATCCAATTCAATATTTATTATCAAAACATTCAGCAAAATATTTTCACTCTGCACAGAATGCTGCCTCGCTTTTGACTGTTGGTATGTGTCTATGTGGAGAGGATGCTATATCCCCCCCCCCCCCCCCCCCTCTACCCATAGTGAAAGCCTGCGCAGATGTGTGGCGTTTGGAAAGACCGTACACGGCTAATGAAGCCAGATGAGCTGACAGCGTGCTGTCCACTTACCAAGCGATCTGCGTATTTTCCTAACGTCAGCGATCATCTGCTGAAGGTGAAACCTCATTAGTAAAAGTAATGGCCAATTAGCAGCGATGCTAGCGTTTGTTTGTGTCCTTAATAGTGTCCAGTTAGGAAACTTACCGACTCCTGCAATATGATGATATGATGGCAGAGACCATAGGACACCGACCCAATCAGAACTCATCACGGAATTATCAGGCGGATCCGAAGTAACACCGTGGGTAGACAACTGCATGTGCGCGGTACTTACAAAACAAGAAGCATCCGAACTCATTGCGGCATAACCAGGCGAATCCGACGGAGGTAGCTCCACTCTTTGTCCACTAAACCTGTCCGGCATTCTAATGGATAGCGCCAATCACGCAACCTTGGCCACTTGGAGTGTGGTACGCGCGAGAAAGTCTCTAACTTGGTGGGAGGGAGCCAGTCGCGGGGTCGGGTTGGTTGAAGCTGAGGTTTGTTTTTCAAGTTGATTTCATCCAGTCCGAGCAGGGCGGGGATGTAGCTCAGTCGGTAGCGCGCTGGATTTGTATCCAGTTGGCCGCTGTCAGCGTGAGTTCGTCCCCACGCACGTTCGGCGAAAGATTTCCGGAACCCCCCCCCCCCCCCCCCCCCAGCCAAAAAAAAAATGATATGGTGCATTTCTTTATTTTACATTGAGTTTCAATTTTGGGGGTATTAATCAGTGACAAAATCTGCTGCCTGAAACTGGTAATGATCATCCTCAGAATGCACCATTTTGCATCCTTTTTTTCAAAATTTTCCGGGGGTGCATGCCCCCGGACCCCTCTAGCAAGCTATGCGCTTCGCGCCGTCGGCTCGACGCTTCGCGCCTTCACACCCATATCTTCACAATATACTTTTGCAACCCCCCCCCCCCCCCCCCATAAAATGAACTGATCCGCCCCTGCGGCGTATGGCTGCCTAAATGGCGGGGTAAAAACGGTCATACACGTAAAAGCCGTGGGAGTTTCAGCCCGTGAACAAACAAACAAAACAAAATCCAGTCCGGGCAGCTGTCTCCCACCCAGTCCGAGCAGCTGTCTCCCACCCAGTCGGTCACTTTCTCGTGCTCATTGGCCCTGATAGTCTTTGAAGGCAGCCAGCCATTTGCCTTAAACATTGATTGTTTGACAAATTCATTGTCAGCTTGCTTACCATAAGGGGTAGGGGTGGGAGAATGGGTAGGTCTATATTAAGGATTAATAGATGCGCTGATTTTCAAGAAATGCATGTCCCTTCATTTCCCGTGGTTCATTTTGTTGACCTCCCCCGAAATCGGCGTATGCTGCACGAATGGCGGGATAAGAACGGTCATACACGTACAAATCTACTCGTGTAAAAATATGAGTAAACGTGGGAGTTTTTGCCAATGAACGAAGAAGAAGATGTTGTTGACCATGCCTCATTGCCTTATTCATTTAAAACAAAACAAGTCGCGTAAGGCGAAATAACAACATTTAGTCAAGCTGTCTAACTCACAGAATGAAACTGAACGCACTGCTTTTTTAACCAAGACCGCATACTCGTAGTTCGTCAGTCCACCGCTCGTGGCAAAGGCAGTGAAATCGACAAGCCAGAACTACGATAGTGCGGTAGTGGTTGCGCTGAGCAGGATAATACGATTTTCTGTATGTCTATTCTTTTTAGCTTACTGAGTTTGTTTTTAATCCAAACATATCATGTCTATATGTTTTTGGAATCAGGGACCGACAAGGAATAAGATGAAGTTGTTTTTAAATCGATTTCGGAAATTTAATTTTAATCATAATTTTCATATTTTTAATTTTCAGAGCTTGTTTGTAATCCAAATATAACATATGTATATGTTTTTGGAATCAGAATATGACGAAAAATAAGATGAAATTGTTTTTGGATCGTTTAATAAAAAAATACTTTTAATTACAAGTTTTTGATTTTTAATAACCAAACTCATCAATTAATTTTTAAGCCACCAAGCTGAAATGCAACACCAAAGTCTGGCCTTTGTCGAAGATTGCTTTGCCAAAATTTCAATTAATTTGATTGAAAAATGAGGGTGTGACAGTGCCGCCTCAACTTTTACAAAAAGCCGGATATGACGTCATCAAACGTATTTATCGAAAAAAAGGAAAAAAAACGTCCGGGGATATCATTCCCAGGAACTCTCATGTCAAATTTCATAAAGATCGGTCCAGTAGTTTAGTCTGAATCGCTCTACACACACACACAGACACACACACACACATACACCACGACCCTCGTCTCGATTCCCCCTCTATGTTAAAATATTTAGTCAAAACTTGACTAAATGTAAAAAGTGAAATCAAGTATTATTTTGTGGAAAGATTATTCGAAGTATTTGTTGTTACCTGATAACTCTTACAACGGTTATACTCATATCTCTGTTCCATGCCGTTAGAGTGGTGGATACGAACAGTAATGCATTCAGTTATACGCTGTTGGTTTCTACATTTACTTAATTTTGGATAATTTCAAAATCAGTCTCAACTGAAGAATGTACATATACAGAACTGAATCATAAACACGCACACACAGAAACACAGTCACACGCACGTACGCATGAACTCACAGACACACCTACAGACAGACAGGCAGGCATGCAGGCGGGCACACACACACACACACACACACACACACACACGCACGCACACACACACACACACACACACACACACACACACACACACACGCACACACACACGCACGCACGCAAGCACGCACACACACACGCACGTACGCACACACACACACACACACACACACATACACAAACACACACACACATTCCGAATTTTCTTTCATTACACCCCCGTATATTTCGGGGTCTGTTTGTTTGTTTATTTGTCCCTGTTTAGTAACATCTCCTTCATCCATATATCTCGTCAAGACAGGGTCAATGAAAATGTTTTAGATAATCATTGCTAAAATGTGCATTGGTAAATACCGGTACGGTACACCAAGGAATATTTATTTTATGTTTGATTTGGAATTGAGTTAGACTGAGAGGTGTTAAAATGTAAATTTAATTTAGAAAAAAACAATCCAATGCAGAAGAATGCATGCTCCCCGCAAAAACAACAAGTCGCGTAAGGCAAAATTACTACATTTAGTCAAGCTGTGGAACTCACAGAATGAAACTAAACGCACTGCATTTTTTCACAATTACCGTAGTCCGCCGCTTGAAACTGACGAGCCTGTTCAGCGCGGTAGTGGTTTCGCTGTGCTGCATAGCACGCTTTTCTGTACCTCTCTTCGTTTTAACTTTCTGACCGTGTATTTAATCCAAACATATCATATCTATATGTTTTTGGAATCAGGAACCGACAAGGAATAAGATGAAATTGTTTTTAAATCGATTTCGGAAATTTAATTTTGATTATAATTTTTATATTTTTAATTTTCAGAGCTTGTTTTTAATCCAAATATAACATATTTATATGTTTTTGGAATCAGGAAATGATGTAGAATAAGATGAACGTAAATTTGGATCGTTTTATATAAAAAAAAAAATTATTACAATTTTCAGATTTTTAACTCAACTCAACTCAACTCAAATTTTATTGGCTTCAATTTCCACATAGAAGAATTTGTCTTGCGCTTGGGATTAAGACATAGGCAGAAAGTAAGAGTATAACATATAAAAACAGCATTCATATCACATTTCATGTATCACACACAGTAATCACTAGTATAGGCCTAGGCCTACAAATATCACATTTGTCCCTGTATCATACATGCAAATAAATAGTATCACATTTTCCACGTCATTAATTAATTTTTAAGCCACCAAGCTGAAATGCAATACCGAAGTCCGGCCTTCATCGAAGATTTCTTTATAAAAATGTCAATCAAATTGATTGAAAAATGAGGGTGTGACAGCGCCGCCTCAACTTTTACAAAAAGCCGGATAAGAAGAATTCCTATACTGCCAGAGGGTTTCAGGGCTTATGATCCAAAAGGTTGCATAATCGCCTTTTGCTCTCCCAAAACCTCCAGGCTATTTTTGCCTCAGTGACAGCCTTCGGGGGATAATATGTCCATCTTTGCCACAGAATCTCCTTTAATAAACGCATATAATTTTTTCATCAAAAAAATAGATGTTTTATCACACAAAAAAATTGATTCATCACAAAATATTTATTCAAAAAAACTAATTATTAATCACAAAATGTAATACTTTTCTCCACAAAAAAATGATGTTTCATCACAAAATATTCTATATTCTCACAAAATTTATATTACAAAAGAAAAACACTTTTCATTAAAAAATTAATAATTTGATCACACACAAAAAAAGTATAATCAGTTCAAATATCGGCATGTCTGACCCTCTGACTATTACAGCAACATAGATGAGGTTACCAGATTTGATGGCGTCTGCATTGGTAAGCAGACGTCCAAACAGCGAGTGTTCTCTCCGGCATGGTTGCAATGGCTTTACAGGACCCTGACCCTGACACTTGCAGAAGACATTCATTGTAGAGAGGTAGTTGGTGAGCTGGCTTTTAGTGGGCATCGCTTGACACCCTCTGTTGCGAAGGGCAACCAAAATTCCTCCAGGTTTCTGGATACCGTCTTTAAACAACGCGTCAATTTCCGATTTTGTACGTTGGGTAATTCCGCCTGCTGCCTTTTGTTGTGAATGCTCATGTTCGCCAGTCTCATATACATCCACACACGCATCTTCAGCTTTATAGAGAAGAAACACTTCGGCAGGGCAGCTAGATCCGTGTTTACATCGCCAGTAAACTTTCTTCCCGTCATAGGTTTGTGTTGTGACGGTTGTAACTCCCCTAAGTTTTGGGAGAGGTATAGGAATACCTTTTAACGTACAAAACACTCAGACACAGTCAACCACTCTTACTCTAATCACTGACTCCACACCCAGGCAACATTCAAACCAAAGTTTATTATTTACACACACGACAACACCGCATTCACATTCACATCCAATCACAATCGCTCAAAATCAAAGATAGATGAAGAAGGAAGAATTATCTTAAAGTTTAACAAAACAAAATGGCTATAAGAATTTATAACTTGATACTAAAAGAACTGTAAATATCCCTAAATATTACCACCTACCACCTTAATTCCCTGATCCCGAAAAATCAAAAAGTCTCTTTATAAATCTATCTCAACTCAAAATCCGCTTATCTTCACCTACAGTAATCAATTAACCCCGTTATTTATTAACTAACTATTATTTCTAACTTACATTTACACTAATACCTCGTGATAGGGACTACCAACGTTTCTGCTACACTGCCTTCAACCTTGATGCAAAAGATCAACGCCAAACGCAGCTACACATGAAACCAGTAGGCCCAGCCACCAGTAATACTAATTAACTTAACTTTAAATAACAAAACCCTCAATTCTCTTCCACTTATTTCAACACAATAAATGGTACGAACATTAATTCATCAATAACACATTCACATTAATCCACCACGTAACAACCTTACTTCATAACAACAAATTACCATATCACTACATACTTTTCTCTTCGTGCGTAATGATCACGACGTTTCACAACCAAGTCCAGTTCACATCTCGCCGATCCACAAAATCAACGTCGCTCAAAGAAAACAATAAAGACACTCCAAATTAGTCCCGTTAAAATGTAATTAACCAGGCCTGGTACTAAGTTAATAACCTAATATTTAATTAATAGTCAATTTCTACCTAGTTTCCTCTAACACTTGCAAAATCTCTATGTCTTTAATGTGTTTAAACTCACTTATAGGTCACAATGCTTATTGAAGCCACAGCTGCATAACTCAAGGCACACAGATGCCATAATATATTCTTGTGCACAGACTGCTCGTGGCAATAGAATGCCAGCACCTTCCACCACTTTACCCACTGACGGTGGGCCACCTCACCTCCACAGCTCACACTTGCGACACACCGGTGGTCAAACACCCCACCAACTAACACGCCTTCCTCCCGGGTATAGAGCCGGAAGCTTCTTGCACCCGGAAACTCATGCTGTCCCCTGTGTCGTTCGTCTCTCCTGGCTTGGACTCTCCCACAGCCCCGCTTCTATGCTTGAACGCTGTCGTAGGAACAAAAGCCAAGTATAACTACTTGTTCCTCCAACAATACTTAATTATCTCCCCTTATCCACCAAGTCCATAAATTGACTCTAACAACAATATTTCCCTCGTTTGACTTCCCATAATTTCCATTTTCATCGACTTACAAAGTCCCCTCTTTACTTAATTACTCATTAATTACCATAATTAACTACTTAATTAACCACCCTGGCCATCTCATCAAAGTTACTATTTAACTTTAACCAACATCATTATCAAAATACCAGAGTCCCAACATGACCAATTATGTAATAATTCTTACACTTTCCACTCACTTAAATACCTAATTACAGCCTTTACTTTTATACAATTGTAAATACACCATCATCAATATAAATGTTCAAAGTATTTACAACTCCCATTTCACCAAATCAAAACAACATGGCTGCCCCCATAATAAACAATTCCTATTCCATTATTTGACCCAACCATTTACAAGCAGCCCCTTCACAACAACGCCACTTCCCTCACCCCTTATGAATTTAAGTCATATTACATAGTGGCACCTCGTTCTTCCCTCTTTCTCTACCCGTGATGACGTCACATATTTACAACCAACCCCCCCGTCTTCTGTCTTGACGGTGAACTCCCGTTTACACCTCCCGTACCTCGTGTTCACTTTTCCGTACTTGCACCTACTACACGACTCATTCTCTGGAGTTAACGCTCTCTACCTTAAATTCACCCTCCATAAAATAAATCCTTCCCACACATAAGTTCACTCGCAGCAACTGCTGACACCTCTTTTCTTCTCTCCACCAGCCTACTCGCTCTCCACACTTCTTGCACAATAAAAAACTGTCCACCCCCTTTCCCTCGTTTCCCATTCCCCCTCTCCCCTTTCTACCCCAGACACCCTACACATAAAATGACACCAACCCAGGAAACTAAAAAACTAAAACTCTCTCATACACAAACACTACCGAACCAACAAATTTTGACCCTGAGCACGGAAGGAGAGAAAAACTACAGAATTTCAACACACCTTGCCGTTCGAGGACTGACCACCCGTAGAACCCTTGAAGCCACACCAAGACAGCTGGAACACAACTTGTCTCCGGGGTTGTATAAAACATCAACACGCCGGTCGGCCGGATAGAGCATTCACATCAACCATCCGTTCTCTTCACAGTTTTACACAGCAGTGACCTTCGAGCCTGTGACTCGTTCACGCATCACCACGTGCGTGAATACCCTCCCGCGATTGGCTGTCCATATCCACGGACACACACCGAGTCACTGTATAGGCACCCATCTGAGCCAAAACCGCACGAAACCCAGCTCATGCACGAATTACCAAATAAGTCATGGCTGGACTTGGGCAGAGTTTGTGACAAACCCCCCACCCAAGTACAAAACACCCTGTATTGAACCAAAAACCACACACCTCTGACCAATGCCAGGAATCCTAACACGTGTAATCAAACCACAACTCCCCCTGAACTAAAACACTACACAACTCTACTGACATCCATGGACTTGCAACATGATCCAGCCCACCAAAATCAGTCCATTTTGATGGTTCAATGCTCCCCACATCTGGCTACTCTTCCGAGCGACTGAGCAAGTCGGCCCCCACGTTGTCTCTTCCAGGAATCGCCTGGATGGTATACATGTAGGGTTGCAGAGCCAACGCCCACCGCATCAACCTCTTGTTGGTCGCCTTCAACCCCTCCAGGTATTCCAAGGGTTTGTGGTCGGACTGGATGCAGAGAGGTTTTCCGTAGAGGTACGGCCAAACTTCCGCACCCCCCACACCACGGCCCAGCACTCGCGCTCGATGGTATTGTAGTTACGCTCCGCTGGCAGCAACTTTTTGCTCGCACAGGCCACCATCTGCATCCTGTTTCCCTGGTCTTGGAGTAGCACCGCCCAAGCGGCACCTTGGCAACTCGTCCCTTCGGCTTGACTTTTTGGCATCGGTCGCAGGACTGACAGTATCGTCGCACGTCTTCGCACAGGCCTGGCCAATAAAAATCTGCCCATAGACGTTCGCGGGTCTTCTTGGTTCCCAGATGTCCTGCCATGGGTGTGTCGTGGGCGAACTTGAGTAGTCCTTTCCTCAAGGATCTGGGAACGCATATTTGTGAACACTCCAATTTCTTCTCCCGATAAACCCTCTTTAGTATCCCACGAGACATCTTGAACTCCACCATGCCCTTTCCTGCTTGTATCTGTTTCCCTTCCTTCGCCAGTCGTTTTGCGCGCACTAGTGTTTCATCTTCCTGTTGCAAGACTTTCAGCTGATCCGGAGTCACTTGCAGCCCTTCAATCTGCACCACCACCACCGGTTTCACCGGCCGTGTACCTGCTTCAGCCTGTGCTCTGGTTGTCACTGCCGCACACAACGCCCGTCTGGGATACATCGATACTTCCACCCAGTCTCCGCTCGTAAGCTGGGCCAGGTTTCCCAGAAAAATGTCAGGCCTGATGTTGTCGTTCACGATGGCAAGAATCCTCTCACAGATGTACGGCGATTCTACGTCAACCCATGCTAAGGGATACGTCTTTGTGCAGTCTAAGTCGGCAAACTCTACGTGCACTGTCCCGCTGGTGTAATCCTCAGGCCTAACAAATGCAGCCTTTACCATGGTCTTGTCTGCCCCTGAATCACGTAGACTGATTGCGTCTCTCCCGTTAACCTTGCACCTTCCCATCGGCCGAAATGGAATTTTCTCGCAGTCTTTGCACAACGGCTCTGACGGCTCGGAAGATCTCGTCTGGTCATCTTGCTCGGTCGTCATGCAGGCGTTCGCGGTACACTCCCTGGCAATGTGTCCCGTCTTATTGCACCTATGACATATCACCCGATTGTTGTATTCCCGATTCCAGTTCGTCTTTTTGTTCCTGCTGCCCTCTACTGGCCTCACTTGGCCCTCTGACTGCTCTGCCTGTTCCTCCGATCCCCCTCCGGTCTTGGTACCCCCGTTGCTTGTAGTCTTCTCCTTTTTCTTTTCCTCCTCGTCCATTTGGCCCCCGATGTTACGTTTTGCGTTGAACAATCTGGCGTCCCGTTTTGATTCCAAGTGAGTGAACGCTAACACCGCCGCTTCCTTGGCTGTAGCTGGCTTTTTATCGCTGACGTACTGGAACAGCTCACCCCGGAAATTTGACATCAACTGTTCTCTCAGGATCAGGTCATACAGCCGGTCATAGTCTCCCGCACACTGTGACATCGCTATCCATTGATCCAACAGGGTCTGCAGCCGACGACTAAACTGTACAAAGTTCTCGTCCCCTTGCTTTGTGATGTTTCTGAATTCCCGGCGGTAGTGTTCTGGAGTATGATGGAACTCTTCTAACAGCGCAACCTTGAGCATATCGTAGTCGCTGGCATCCTCGGGAGTCATCCGTAGATATGCTCTCTCTGCGCGACCCTTCAATTGGTCTGCTAATCGACCTGCCCATGTCGCCCTGCTCCACCTGTGTGTAGTCGCTGTTCGCTCGAAGTGGAGGAGGTAGTCGTCAATGTTGACAGAATCATCACAGAAGGACATCTTTACCCGGTATTTGTCAAAACTCGGGTCTCTCTCAGTCCCCCCTGTGCGCAGAGCTAACTCCTCTTTCCACCTCGCCTCACTTGCTTGCAGTTCCTCTTCCCGTATGCGACGCTCCTCCTGGCGTCGCTCTGCCTCATCTCTGCGCCGGGCTTCTTCCTCTTGTCGTCGTGCTTCTTCTTTCCTTTCTTGGAACTCCCGTTCCTCTCTCCTTTGGGCCGCCTCATCCCTGCGTCGGGCTTCTTCTTCCTGGCGTCGAGCTTCTTCTTTCTTCTCCTGAAGTTCTCGTTCCTCTTTACGTCGAGCTTCTTTCTTCTCCTGAAGTTCTCGTTCCTCTTTACGTCGGGCTTCTTCTTTCTTCTCCTGAAGTTCACGTTCCTCTTTACGTCGGGCTTCTTCTTCCTGGCGTCGAGCTTCTTCTTTCTTCTCCTGAAGTTCACGTTCCTCTTTACGTCGGGCTTCTTCTTCCTGGCGTCTGGCCTCTATCTCTTCCCTATGCTGGGCTGCTTCTGCTTGGCGTCGAGCTTCTTCTTTCTTCTCCTGAAGTTCTCGTTCCTCTTTACGTTGTCGCCGCTCTTCCTTCCGCAACTTCGCCTGCGCCACTCTCTCCTCGACGATGGCCGCCTCCCTGCGCACTTGGGCCATCACAAACTGGGCCAACGTCGCCCCTTGCAAACCCAAGCTTTCACCCTGACTACGGAACCGTGCTAACTCCCTGTCTACCGACTCATCGTCAAACCCATTAGAACCTTGGACCATGATCGGCGACACTCCCCTTACAGCTTGGCCCTCACCGTACCCCATCGCCAAACGCTGCGCCCCAACAGACCTCGGCCCCAACACTCCTGGCGTCACCAAAGACCTCTCCATCCTCGGCGTAGAAACCGCACCCGGCATACCACCCGTAGCCAACAACGTCGCACCACCACTTGGTACAGTGAACCGAGGAGGGGTTACCACCAGGGATGCAGCCGCAGACGTCGCTGGAACCTTCTCCTCCATCCTAGCCGCCCGCCTCAACTGACGCTCATCCCGATCTGAATTCGACATCTCCTTGACAAACCAACCTCACCTTGACCCCAATTCCAAAATTGATCGCCCACAACAAACACGGACAGAATAATACAAAGCAACAACCACAATAGAACTTACCCAAACAGCTAGCTGACAACCTTGGTAGAGTGAGATCCGAGTGATCAGTTCGGACCCCAGGTGTGCTCAAACTCACTCGTTCTCTCTCCTTCCTCTACCGGGTCAAAATAGCCACCCAGGCTTAAAGCCTTTAAGTCGCCCGCCAACCGCCCACGCTAGTCCTCATTCATACCCTTTCACCACTGATTCACACGAGTCACGGCCCTTACTTCCCGATGCTATCTAAACCCTTCCTAATCCCCGAAATGAAACTCCTATCCCACCGCTGCCACCATTGTAACTCCCCTAAGTTTTGGGAGAGGTATAGGAATACCTTTTATCGTACAAAACACTCAGACACAATCAACCACTCTTACTCTAATCACTGACTCCACACCCAGGCAACATTCAAACCAAAGTTTATTATTTACACACACGACAACACCGCATTCACATTCACATCCAATCACAATCGCTCAAAATCAAAGATAGATGAAGAAGGAAGAATTATCTTAAAGTTTAACAAAACAAAATGGCTATAAGAATTTATAACTTGATACTAAAAGAACTGTAAATATCCCTAAATATTACCACCTACCACCTTAATTCCCTGATCCCGAAAAATCAAAAAGTCTCTTTATAAATCTATCTCAACTCAAAATCCGCTTATCTTCACCTACAGTAATCAATTAACCCCGTTATTTATTAACTAACTATTATTTCTAACTTACATTTACACTAATACCTCGTGATAGGGACTACCAACGTTTCTGCTACACTGCCTTCAACCTTGATGCAAAAGATCAACGCCAAACGCAGCTACACATGAAACCAGTAGGCCCAGCCACCAGTAATACTAATTAACTTAACTTTAAATAACAAAACCCTCAATTCTCTTCCACTTATTTCAACACAATAAATGGTACGAACATTAATTCATCAATAACACATTCACATTAATCCACCACGTAACAACCTTACTTCATAACAACAAATTACCATATCACTACATACTTTTCTCTTCGTGCGTAATGATCACGACGTTTCACAACCAAGTCCAGTTCACATCTCGCCGATCCACAAAATCAACGTCGCTCAAAGAAAACAATAAAGACACTCCAAATTAGTCCCGTTAAAATGTAATTAACCAGGCCTGGTACTAAGTTAATAACCTAATATTTAATTAATAGTCAATTTCTACCTAGTTTCCTCTAACACTTGCAAAATCTCTATGTCTTTAATGTGTTTAAACTCACTTATAGGTCACAATGCTTATTGAAGCCACAGCTGCATAACTCAAGGCACACAGATGCCATAATATATTCTTGTGCACAGACTGCTCGTGGCAATAGAATGCCAGCACCTTCCACCACTTTACCCACTGACGGTGGGCCACCTCACCTCCACAGCTCACACTTGCGACACACCGGTGGTCAAACACCCCACCAACTAACACGCCTTCCTCCCGGGTATAGAGCCGGAAGCTTCTTGCACCCGGAAACTCATGCTGTCCCCTGTGTCGTTCGTCTCTCCTGGCTTGGACTCTCCCACAGCCCCGCTTCTATGCTTGAACGCTGTCGTAGGAACAAAAGCCAAGTATAACTACTTGTTCCTCCAACAATACTTAATTATCTCCCCTTATCCACCAAGTCCATAAATTGACTCTAACAACAATATTTCCCTCGTTTGACTTCCCATAATTTCCATTTTCATCGACTTACAAAGTCCCCTCTTTACTTAATTACTCATTAATTACCATAATTAACTACTTAATTAACCACCCTGGCCATCTCATCAAAGTTACTATTTAACTTTAACCAACATCATTATCAAAATACCAGAGTCCCAACATGACCAATTATGTAATAATTCTTACACTTTCCACTCACTTAAATACCTAATTACAGCCTTTACTTTTATACAATTGTAAATACACCATCATCAATATAAATGTTCAAAGTATTTACAACTCCCATTTCACCAAATCAAAACAACATGGCTGCCCCCATAATAAACAATTCCTATTCCATTATTTGACCCAACCATTTACAAGCAGCCCCTTCACAACAACGCCACTTCCCTCACCCCTTATGAATTTAAGTCATATTACATAGTGGCACCTCGTTCTTCCCTCTTTCTCTACCCGTGATGACGTCACATATTTACAACCAACCCCCCCGTCTTCTGTCTTGACGGTGAACTCCCGTTTACACCTCCCGTACCTCGTGTTCACTTTTCCGTACTTGCACCTACTACACGACTCATTCTCTGGAGTTAACGCTCTCTACCTTAAATTCACCCTCCATAAAATAAATCCTTCCCACACATAAGTTCACTCGCAGCAACTGCTGACACCTCTTTTCTTCTCTCCACCAGCCTACTCGCTCTCCACACTTCTTGCACAATAAAAAACTGTCCACCCCCTTTCCCTCGTTTCCCATTCCCCCTCTCCCCTTTCTACCCCCGACACCCGACACATAAAATGACACCAACCAAGGAAACTAAAAAACTAAACCTCTCTCATACACAAACACTACCGAACCAACAAATTTTGACCCTGAGCACGGAAGGAGAGAAAAACTACAGAATTTCAACACACCTTGCCGTTCGAGGATTGACCACCCGTAGAAACCCTTGAAGCCACACCAAGACAGCTGGAACACAACTTGTCTCCGGGGTTGTATAAAACATCAACACGCCGGTCGGCCGGATAGAGCATTCACATCAACCATCCGTTCTCTTCACAGTTTTACACAGCAGTGACCTTCGAGCCTGTGACTCGTTCACGCA
Organism: Littorina saxatilis; assembly: GCF_037325665.1. Lineage (NCBI taxonomy): Eukaryota > Metazoa > Mollusca > Gastropoda > Littorinimorpha > Littorinidae > Littorina > Littorina saxatilis. Next base: position 63,934,683 of record NC_090248.1, on the reverse strand, counting down.
CCACCACGTGCGTGAATACCCTCCCGCGATTGGCTGTCCATATCCACGGACACACACCGAGTCACTGTATAGGCACCCATCTGAGCCAAAACCGCACGAAACCCAGCTCATGCACGAATTACCAAATAAGTCATGGCTGGACTTGGGCAGAGTTTGTGACAACGGTGATGTACCAGGAATCCTTGGGAACATGATCGAGGGCTTCTGCAAAATCTTGAAACGTGTTTGTCCTCGCCCAATCTTTTCCCTCTCCTCGTCTTCTTTTCGGTGGAGGCTCTTCATTTTCATCTTCTTCAGACGACTCCGTCAAACCGAAAGTAATTGGAGCAATAGGTGTAAATTCCTCTCCCATCTTGGTTTTGCTTTTCTTGCCAAAGTTAATGCAGCAACTAACAGGAAAAAGCAAAATCAATATACAAGAAGCGATAGAAAACTGATCAGTATCACGAAGTAGTGAGTCCAGTTCAGTCCAGTGAGTGAGTAGTGTGTCCAGTTCAGTCTCATACAAAGAAAGAAAACAGGGAAGAATATCACTCACATTGGAACGACAAGCACTCAATCATACATTTTTGTGAATATTTTATTTAATTTTTTTATTTGAGTATCTTTTCTGTTGATTAAACAGTATTTCTTTTGACGAACTAAATTTATTTTAGAAGATACAGTTATTTTATTGATAATTGATTTTTTCTTTTGATTTAACATCTTTTTTTTTTTGACAGTTCCAATTTCTTGTGATAATGAAAATATTTCGTGATAAAATCACTATTTTATGTGAAAATTGCATTATTTTTGTGTGATAAAAGCATCATTTCTTTTGACGCATTCAATGGGTGCCTTTAATAAATACTCAAGGAGCTAATTCTGTCAACTAATCTGCTTTGCACAAGCTGCACTAAGGGATCATTGCATTAATCTTTTCTTAATTTATGTCATTGTGCCCGCACGGTGAGAGAAGAAGAAGAATTCGAGGGGTTTGGGTGGGTGGGGGTGGGGGGTGGGGGCTAATGTTATTTATATTTTGTTTGGTGGGTCCAATTAATGTTGTTTATTTTAGCGCGAAGAAGCTCTCTGGTCTTATGTGTCTTGTGTGAGAGAATGAGAGAGTGAGAGAACAAGAGACTGAGAGAGAGAGAAAGAGAGAGAGAGAGAGAGAGAGAGAGAGAGAAAGGGGGGAGAGAGAGGGAGAGAGAGACGCGGGCCGGGGGGGGGGGGGGGGGGCGGGGTATTGGCAATTTGACCAGGACAATAGAAGGTACCGGGTCCATCCTTCCTGCCTCAATCCGTACATCAATTCTTTCTTCCTTCCTCCCTTCGTCCGAAGCAGCGCTGTGCAAACATCCACCAGCCACCATGATAAAGTGGTGACAGTTCCCAGCGACCGGATTGTATTTGTGTTGGTGTTTCTGGTTTTTTTTCCGCTGTCTGTCTGTCTGTCTGTCTGTCTGTCTGTCTGTCTCTCTCTCTCTCTCTCTCTCTCTCTCTCTCTCTCTCTCTCTCTCTCTCTCTCTCCCTCTCTCTCTCTGGCAGCAAAAGTAATCGTAATTCTTAACAAGAAAATGGTTGGTAAGACTGCCATCCTGTTTCCCTCATTTATAGTTTTCCAAATAAATGGTTGTTTCCCTTTTCTGGACATGTTTGTACGTCAGCACAAGAAAATCTGCCAGAGGAGAAGACAGTGGCACAACAAAATTCCTTTACATTTTTTAAAAGTTTGGCCAATAAGATAAGGTCCTGCGTCTGTGAAGTCATCTTCAATGTGATTAGATGAAAAGGCTTAAATCCTTACTGACCTTTTTGGTGTTTTGTATCAGGCAACATCATCTGACTTCAAAGATCACACTTTCTCCTTGACACAAAAACTTCGTTGAGAGAGAGACAGAGAGACAGAGAGAGAGAGAGAGAGACACACACACACATACACACACATACACACACACACACACACACACAAACATAGCGAGAGAGACAGAGAGAGAGAGAGAGAGAGACAGAGAGAGACAGAGAGAGAGAGACAGAGAAACAAAGAGAGAGAGACAGGGAGAAGGAGAGAGACATAGAGAGAGACAGAGGGAGACACAGAGACAGAGAGGGACAG
>NC_090248.1:63922271-63932385 GCF_037325665.1 Littorina saxatilis | reverse complement strand
AACTTCAGCACGTGATAATAAAGATGACGATGATGATGATGATGACGATAATGATGATGATGAAGATGAGGCATGAAGAGCATACAAATGTGGTTATTCATAAAATTAAATGCATACTATGCAGGTAATTATAAATACAAGCTGGTAGCAATCGAACATGACATTGTAGCAATTGTACCAAAAAAATATGCTCAGAACACACAATGCACAGCATATCTTTGACGTAATACTAAGTGTGGTAAATCAAAAGGCGTTAAACTACTCAGACATTAAGTGGTTTTTAACACATTTTTAAAAAAATTTAATGACTTTAAGTGCTTAAAGGATGATGGAAGCGAATTCCAAACTGAAGTACCCGAAAAAGCAAGACTGGTCTTATACAGGTCAATTCGTGGAATCGGTGGGATCAAGTTGACCGACCCATATCTGTGGGTAGCTTTATTAAATAATGATGTAATGTAAATCGGCACTTTACCGTAATACAATGTATGCATGAAAATGGCTTTGTTTAACTTGAGATGCTTTTCCAGTGGAAGAAAGTTAAGCATTTTTAATTTCATATCTGTTGAGGCATTATCCTTTACGATGAGTTTGGCCGAGCGACGATAGAGAGAGTCTAACTTTTTCAAGTGGACATCACTGCTGCCATCGGCGGGGATGTAGCTCAGTCGGTAGCGCGCTGGATTTGTATCCAGTTGGCCGCTGTCAGCGTGAGTTCGTCCCCACGTTCGGCGAGAGATTTATTTCTCAGTCAACTTTGTGTGCAGACTCTCCTCGGTGTCCGAACACCCCCGTGTGTACACGCAAGCACAAGACCAAGTGCGCACGAAAAAGATCCTGTAATCCATGTCAGAATTCGGTGGGTTATAGAAACACGAAAATACCCAGCATGCTTCCTCCGAAAGCGGCGTATGGCTGCCTAAATGGCGGGGTAAAAACGGTCATACACGTAAAAGCCGTGGGAGTTTCAGCCCATAAACGAATAAACAAACAAAACTGCTGCCATCCCAGAGCGTCGAAACATAATTGATGTGAGGCATTACATGAGCATGGTGGAACATTTCCAGAGTCCTTCTGTCCGTAAATTGCTTTAACTTCTTGGCTACTTTCTTGCAAATATGCTGTAATTGTGCCTGCCACTTGAATTCACAATCAATAATTACCCCTAAAACGCGATGCTGTTGAACTTGTTCAATTGATTGCGTACCAATAGTAAGATTTAGTTTGAGTGGAGAAATCTGGTGTTTTTGTCTGGTTGCAATTACCATACTTTTAGTTTTTATTGGATGGACAAGCATAGCATTAGCACTACACCAGTTATTTACATCGTTTAAAGCTGTTTGAAGGGAGGACTCTATTACTGGAACAGACTTTCCACTTGCATGAAGAGAAGAATCGTCAGCAAAAAAATCACTTCTTACATTACTATCAGAAATGTGCAGTGGCAGATCATTGATATACAGACAGAACAAGATTGGCCCAAGCACTGAACCTTGAGGCCTCCCGCATTTCACAGTCTTCTCAGTAGATATGTTACAGTTTAGGGCAGTATATTGAGATATGTCATGTAAATAGGAAGCAAAGAAGTTACACACTGAACTGTTTCTGACATACAACTGTAATTTCTTCAATAGAATTGAATGATCAACAAGATCAAACGCTTTTTTAAAGTCGAGAGAGAGAGAGAGAGAGAGAGAGAGAGAGAGAGAGAGAGAGAGAGAGAGAGAGAGAGAGAGAGAGAGAGAGAGAGAGAGAGAGAGAAGAGGATGAAAGGTAAGTAACTTTGGACATCCACTCTTCTGTTATTAGTCGCATTGCGAAAACAAGAAGAGCAAACAACGGCGAAAACATTATACTCTACATAATAGGGTATTGTCATCAGACAGTCTGTTACGAAGATGGATACTCATTTACTTTCTTAAAGGTACACTACTCGATTATCCCCACTAAAAAGCATAATTTTCATAGCGCCTGCTTTCGATGCCATTTGACACAGCACAAATATTAATGTGCTGCGATACACATTGGCATTTTAACGGTTGTAATAACATTAGGCTTTGGGCCACAACCCTGAGAATTAGAGAAAGCTAATGTGTGACTTTTTCTACTCTTTACAGAATGGTTAAAATGCAAACTGACTCGGCCACTTTAACAGCAAGGTACCGTTACACAAACAGGTATCGTACAATTAACTACTCATCGAAAGAATTGATGTACTGCGTTTTGCATCGGGAAAAGGACTTAGCCATAATTTTTGAGGACATCACGTGTATATCGGTAACGGATCTCCAAAGAAAGTGTATAATTATATAGTGAATTTTTTTGTCCGCCAAGTAATATAGGTCATAACCGGGGCTTTGGCCTGAAACGAAATTGCCTTTCGGGCAATAACAAGAAGAGGAGATTGAGAAAGTGTTTATGTGTGTGTGTATGTGTGTGTGTGTGTATGTGTGTGTGTGTGTGTGTGTATAATATATGTGTGTATATTTATATATATATATATATATATATGTATGTGTGTGTGTGTGTGTGTGTGTGTGTGTGTGTGTGTGTGTGTGTGTGTGTGTGCGTGTGTGTGCGTGCGTGCGTGCGCGTTTACTGGACGCTTAATTATGTACCTCCTTGCATACGAGTTCTCGCATACGCCACCCAGGATATTGATCTCACTCGGTTATGAATTATGATGCTAACGTCCGAAGATGCTTTAGCTGAAATAGTTAGTATTATGAGCGCGTAATACATTATCTTGACTCTTTTTGTGTTGCTGCTGATCATAACTCCCAAAATGAGTAAGAGGTCATTTAATTGTCTTGACCCAGTATCTGTGTTCCTGATTGATACTAATTACGTCCGAAGATGTTTTAGCTGAAGAAGTTAGGTTAAATGTTTCAATAGCTTTTAGGCCAGGGGCGGACGAGGGGGGGGGGGGGGTTCTGGGGTTTCCGGAACCCCCCCCCCCTCCAGCCAAAAAATATAAATATTTTTGTGTGTTTGTTTGGGTTGAGTTTCAATTTTTTGGGTATTAATCAGTGACAAAATCTGCTGCCTGAAACTGGTAATGATCATCCTCAGAATGCACCAGATTGCACCATTTTGCATCCTTTTTTCAAAATTTTCCGGGGGGGCATGCCCCGGACCCCCCTAGCAAGCTAGGCGCTTCGCGCCGTCGGCTCGGCGCTTCGCACCCATATCTTCACAATATACTTTTGGAACCCCTCCCCCCCCCCCCCATAAAATGAACTGATCTGCCTCTGGGCACACTCCTTCCCGTATTAACTGTTTGGCTCGCAATCTCAGATCTGGTTAGACTTGAAATAGGATAAGACTGTGCCGTCCCTCCACTTAGTCACATATCACAATTCAACACCTTGACGGGTTTGATATTTTTGATGAAATATATTTTTGAAATGACTTCATCAAATAACACCTCAACCAACCCTAACACCTCCACCACAACCACCACCACAACCACAAAAACACACACACAACAACAACAAAACAACAACAACAACAACAACAACAAAACAACAACAACAACAACAAAACAACAACAACAACAACAAGATCCGCATGAGCAACCGCAACAGTCCAAAATGTAATGTGAATGGAACTAGACTGCTCCTTCTCCCAGCACCAATCAGGGGGTCGCAAACATATATTATCTATCACCGACTTTATGTTACAATGGACACATAAACAATGTTAACTTACGAGGGGGTTCGGGGGGGGGGGGGGGGGGGGGATTGTATCTATGCTTTTGTACCTAGGTCCTGTTAGTATGTAAATACAAAGTAACCTTTATTATAAAAGTAAATCTCGGTCAATTAGCCACTAATTTTCTGTTGATATTAACCCCGAGGAATGAAGGAATGAATGAAAGAAACACAGTAGCAACAACGCTACTAAAAGTTGGCCAAAAATTATTGCAACAAATTTCAAACCCAAATTAAAGCATTAATTCCTGTGTCATTTAATTAAAACTGTATATGCCAGTTAAGACCGTTCACTTAATCTTCAGGATCACCTTTTGGATTAAACATTTCTTTTACAGGGATCACGTGACTGCCGCTCAAGTAATGGTACCCTCAAAATCGACCAGACAAAAACGGAAGAGCCGAATGAAAAATTGACAAGAAATCACAATAGGCAAATCTTTGCAACTTTGACATACGAGAAGAAATTCAAACCAATTATCTACCCTGAACAGATTGTTTTGTTTTGCTACCTTGCGTATTTCGCGTGCTATGCTATTCCTACTGATGCAGGTGTCGATCGCTATTTGTTGCAATAATTTTTTGGCCAAGTTTAGATTGAACACAGATAGGAGATAAAAGAAAATGTAACAACCCCGGAATACTTAGCACCTGGACGATATCCATGTTGAAATCTTTATGGTCCGACTGACCAAGTCCCTGATCGCAAGTTGACCGCTCATACGTGTTTCAGATCAAAGGGACACACATGCTTCGAAGGCATGTGACCATGTCTCGTCAACAATAAGCTTTTGATGACCATATTGTCCATTTGGCGCGGTTCGTTGGGCCGTTTAAAAATTGTAACTCCTTCTTGAAGCTTCCTCCTCTCTCCCCCCGCCCCCCTGCCCCTCCGTGTACTTTTCAGACTGTTGCGCCTGTTGATCAGCAAGGGTCCTTGGCAGTCTTCTGTTTATTCTTTCTTTAGAAGAGTTAGGCTATACTATGTGTGTGTGCGTGTGTGTGTGTGTGTGTGTGTGTGTGTGTGTGTGTGTGTGTGTGTGTGTGTGTGTGGTCTATCTTCTGCATGTCTGTCTCTCTTTCTGCCTGTCTATGCGTCTGTCTCTGTCTGTCTCTGTCTGTCTGTCTGTCTGTCTGTCTCTGTGTCTCTCTCTCACTCTCTGCTAACTAAGCCATCACACGGAAAAGGAACATCACCACAAAATGTACCTACAGACATTAAACTGTCAGCATAATCGATTTATTGAGAAATAGCATGCAACATAAAAACTGAAAAGAAACACACGGCATCCTGGTCCATCCCTTTTTCTCGTCCCAATGGTGTATCTTCAAATTAAACTTGTTTCCCCCTTTCTTCTATTTAACATCATAATATCACCAGCAGAATTGCTGAGCGAACGGGTCAGAAAGTTCAGTCCATCGACGCTTTGGATATTACGACGTTCTCTCACACTTCACCAAACTGCACTGATAAAACCCTTGTTGCATATATAGGTCACTTCTTATGGGCAATGAGCCGTTCAACCGTGGAAATTGAAGCCAATAAAATTTGAGTTGAGTTGAGTTGAGTTGAACCGTGCAAGCCTGTAGGATATCAAAGTATATTACCCGCTTTTCCGGGTGTTACTTGTATTGGCCATACACAAAAACTCCCAACTCTAACTGATATCGCGGAGCGATCTTTTGTTACATTTAGTCAAGTTATGACTAAATGTTTTAACATCGAGGGGGGAATCGAGACGAGGGTCGTGGTGTATGTGTGTGTGTGTGTGTGTGTGTGTGTGTGTGTGTGTGCGTGCGTGCGTGTAGAGCGATTCAGACTAAACTACTGGACCGATCTTTATGAAATTTGACATGAGAGTTTCTGGGTATGATATCCTCAGACGTTTTTTTCATTTTTTTGATAAATGTCTTTGATGACGTCATATCCGGCTTTTCGTGAAAGTTGAGGCGGCACTGTCACGCCCTCATTTTTCAACCAAATTGGTTGAAATTTTGGTCAAGTAATCTTCGACGAAGCCCGGACTTTGGTATTGCATTTCAGCTTGGTGGCTTAAAAATTAATTAATGACTTTGGTCATTAAAAGTCTGAAAATTGTAAAAAAAAATATTTTTTTTATAAAACGATCCAAATTTACGTTCATCTTATTTTCCATTATTTGCTGATTCCAAAAACATATAAATATGTTTTATTTGGATTAACAACAAGCTCTGAAAATTAAATATATAAAAATTATTATCAAATTTTTTTTCCGAAATCAATTTAAAAACACTTTCATCTTATTCCTTGTCGGTTCCTGATTCCAAAAACATATAGATATGATATGTTTGGATTAAAAACACGCTCAGAAAGTTAAAACGAAGAGAGGTACAGAAAAGCGTGCTATCCTTCTCAGCGCAACGAATACCCCGCTCTTCTTGTCAATTCCACTGGCACTGCCTTTGCCACGGGCGGTGGAGTGACGATGCCACGAGTATACGGTCTTGCTGCGTTGCGTTGCGTTCAGTTTCATTCTGTGAGTTCGACAGCTACTTGACTAAATGTTGTATTTTCGCCTTACGCGACTTGTTTGTATTGTTTTCATGGGGCGTGTTTTTTATTATGATTGATTGAATGATATCGTCTAGCCGTCAACAGCTGTTGTGGATGTTTACTAACTTGTAGTAATGACATGTACGTCATGGACCTTTTGACACTAATTAAGTATGAGAATATCGATAAAGTATTATGAATTATGAGTCAACCAAAGCCTTGTAGGATTATGACGCTAATTATACACTGTGTCTAGGTGCAACATTGATGCTGTTGCGAAAGATTGCCTTCAGCGTGAAAATGTTTCCTTCGCCCTGTTTTCTTGTCATCATTTTTTTCAACTTTCTTATTTTCTCCCTCCTTTATCTCCTCAGACAGAGAAACTTACACACCAATACCGACATACAGACAGACAGACAGACCTGTAGACGGACACTGACAGACCTATACACCTATACAGACAGAGAGAGATTGATTGATTGATGATTTATTTCCTTATAGGCCATTGGCCCCTGGAAAGGAGGTAGGTAGTAGATGCAGTGACAACCTTTTCGTAAAATTTACAGCGAGGAAAAAATATTTGAATTTAAATGCATCTTTATCTAATTCACAAAAACAGGTTTGAAAAGGTTAGAAGGGAATTATTCATTAGCATGTGCAACATTTCACAGATACCATGTTAGTGAAACGATGTCTCCATCGCAATCACATTTCAACAAAATCTTCTCTAATTTGCAGTGCATGAAACAGGTAAAAATCCAAGTTTACGACAGAGGGTTTCATATTTGCATTTTAACAATCCAATAGACAGACAGAGAGAAACCACGAGAGAAGAAAAACAAATCACTACAAAGAACTTAGTGCATGACCGTGCAACCCGTAAGGACTTTAAACGTTCCCCAGGGTCAAATCAAAACACCTAGACTAAACCGTTCTTAACTGCAAGAATTAAAGCAATAGCTTCACCCGGGGAGACATGTCAACTAATCCTTTATTTTTACTTCCTACAGTTTTCATTTGCATCCTTCAGGGTGTACCCGCCTCAATTGTCTTTGATCAAACCACAGACGTACATTGGATCCCTGATCAAACTCAGGGCCCCTAAGAAACCGAGCTCAGTCTTCGGCAGCACTTATCGCCAAATAAGCTCGCCACACGATGCCGGCGGTTCGGCAGTTATCTCCCTTACCCTTCCCAGCAGTCCGCGGGCGAGGAGCGCCAGCCAATCAGGGAGCGGGAAAATCAAGTTCGATCTCGAGGGGAGGTCACTCCGGGAGATGGTGACTGCAGATAAGGTTTTGTGATTGTCGTTGAGAGACAAGACAGTGGCGGGGAAGCAGACACAGAGGAGTTGGTTTAGAGTCCGTTCTCCATTGCACGGGGTTTACTGTGGGGAGTGATTGTGGCCACCGCAATGAAGCTTAACCTGCTTGGCTCGGAAGTAGCAACTGATTGACTGACTGACTTAAAAGCTGCCCACCACCACCGTTCACCCATCCCTCCCCTCCACCATCTCCCTCTTCTCCAACTGAACCCCTTGAGTTGAGATAGATTGCATGCACTGCACTTAGTCTGGAGTGAGCGTGTAGAATTTCAGTCAGTCCAGTGTACCTATCGACGTGAACGTACGAGCGTTTGATCAGAAAGTGTCGCTTGTGTACTTACTACGAGTTTCAGAATGTAGGGTAGGTCAGTAACCGCACTTGTGGCAGGAACTGTCTTAATGAGATACGACACCGACTAGACAAACCTAAAAGTCTCTTCTTGACCCTTTTTTGCAAAGTGAAATTTCTGACGTCAAAAACGAGACAAAGTTCGAGAAAACGTCACAGATGTTTTGTGTTTCATACGCCTAAACTATAGATTTTTGTATATGTTTAAAACAACAACAACAACAACAACAACAACAACAACAACAACAACAACAACAACAACAACGACAGCGACAACGACAAAAACAACAACAACAACAACAACAACAACAACAACAACAACAACAACAACAACAACAACAACAACAACAACAACAACAGCAGCAACAACAACAACAACAACAACAACAACAACAACAACAACAACAACAACAACAACAGTAACAACAGCTGCAGCAACAACAAAAACAACAAGTCGCGTAAGGCGAAATTACTACATTTAGTCAAGCTGTGGAACTCACAGAATGAAACTGAACGTAGTCCGCCGCTAGTGCAAAAGGCAGTGAAAGTGACGAGCCTGTTTGGCGCTGTAGCGGTTGCGCTGTGCTTCATAGCACGCTTTACTGTACCTCTCTTCGTTTTAACTTTCTGAGCGTGTTTTTAATCCAAACATATCATATCTATATGTTTTTGGAATCAGGAACCGACAAGGAATAAGATGAAATAGTTTTTAAAACGATTTCAGAAATTTAATTTTGATCATAATTTTTATATTTTTAATTTTCAGAGCTTGTTTTTAATCCAAATATAACATATGTATATGTTTTTGGAATCAGAAAATGACGAAAAATAAGATGACATTGTTTTTGGATCGTTTAATAAAAAATAATTCTAATTACAAGTTTCCGATTTGTAATGACCAAACTCACTCATTAGTTTTTAAGCCACCAAGCTGAAATGCAATACCAAACCCCGGCCTTCGTCGAAGATTGCTTTGCCAAAATTTCAATCAATTTAATGGAAAAATGAGGGTGTGACAGTGCCGCCTCAACTTTTACAAAAAGCCGGATATGACGTCATCAAAGGTATTTATCGAAAAAATGAAAAAACCGTCTGGGGATATCATACCAGGAACTCATGTAAAATTTCATAAAGATCGGTCCAGGTAGTTAAGTCTGAATCGCTCTACACACACGCACAGACAGACAGACAGACAGACAGACAGACACACACACACACACGCACACACAGACACACATACACCACGACCCTCGTCTCGATTCCCCCCTCTATGTTAAAACATTTAGTCAAAACTTGACTAAATGTAAAAACAGCAGCAACAACAACAACAACAACAACAAGTCGCGTAAGGCGAAATTACTACATTTAGTCAAGCTGTGGAACTCACAGAATGAAACTGAACGTAGTCCGCCGCTAGTGCAAAAGCCTCAGAAAAGGCAGTGAAAGTGACGAGCCTGTTTGGCGCGGTAACGGTTGCGCTGTGCTTCATAGCACGCTTTACTGTACCTCTCTTCGTTTTAACTTTCTGAGCGTGTTTTTCATCCAAACATATCATATCTATATGTTTTTGGAATCAGGAACCGACAAGGAATAAGATGAAATAGTTTTTAAAACGATTTGGGAAATTTAATTTTGATCATAATTTTTATATTTTTAATTTTCAGAGCTTGTTTTTAATCCAAATATAACATATGTATATATGTTTTTGGAATCAGAAAATGACGAAGAATAAGATGAAATTGTTTTTGGATCGTTTAATAAAAAAATAATTTTAATTACAAGTTTCCGATTTTTAATGACCAAACTCACTCATTAGTTTTTAAGCCACCAAGCTGAAATGCAATACCAAACCCCGGCCTTTGTCGAAGATTGCTTTGCCAAAATTTCAATCAATTTAATGGAAAAATGAGGGTGTGACAGTGCCGCCTCAACTTTTACAAAAAGCCGGATATGACGTCATCAAAGGTATTTATCGAAAAAAAGAAAAAAACGTCCGGGGATATCATACCCAGGAACTTTCATGTCAAATTTCATAAAGATCGGCCCAGTAGTTTAGTCTGAATCGCTCTACACACACACAGACAGACAGACAGACAGACACACACACACACACACACACAGACACACACACACACCACGACCCTCGTCTCGATTCCCCCCTCTATATGTTAAAACATTTAGTCAAAACTTGACTA
>NC_090248.1:63897271-63917271 GCF_037325665.1 Littorina saxatilis | reverse complement strand
ACAGAGAGAGAGACAGAGAGAGAGAGACAGAGACAGAGACAGAGACAGAGAGGCAGAGACAGAGAGAGACAGAGAGCGAGGTCGAGCATGCTCACTCTTAAACACTTTACTTTCAAACAGGAGTTAAATCTCATTTCGACAATTCACACAAAAATGGCGGAAATGTTGATTGGAAGCTTGAAAATGACGTCAAGAACGGACTTTTACAACTGCACTCATTACCCGGTAGTCGGAGTTTGTAATTAACCATACACGTTTGATGGTTTCTCTCCCCATCTGAAAGCCCTCAGGTGAAGCGAGCAGTTGAAGCCAAGATTCCTCATCCTTACATTGTGTGTAGGAATTTTGAAAGAGACGAGCTTGTCCCATGTGTCTTGTGTACAGTGTTGTGTTTCCTTTCATGCTCCATCGCACTTGTCTAATTAATAGGCTAATCAAAACTATTCTTTCTTGTACTGAACACTCTTATGTATCTTGTCGTGTACCGACCTGGTCGTTTGATTTTCAGTGTGTCCAGCCTGGTTTTTTGTGTGAAGATTGTGTTTTTTCGGATTAAAAAACAGAGTAGTATTCAACTCTTGGCGTTCTGGTACGGCTTATATGCAGCACGAAATCATTTCCTTCGTTTCAAGGCCAAGCACTAAAAAGGACAAAATTTGTTGGCCGAAGTTTCTTCCTCTTGTCAACTTAACTTCCTCTTTCCAAGTTATCCTCCCTTCCTCCAAACAAATTGGTGTAACATTTAGAATGAAATAGACGAATTCCGAAATAACTCTGTCGGGTTTACATGGGTTGTGAAAGAGTGAATGCTCTTGCTCAATGTTTACTCGGACAAACATTGGAAGGGCCAATCACTAGCGAGGGGTGTGTCTGAAACACGTAGACATGAACACGTGTGAAGTTATTTATCAGAGGAACAGCAAGGGTATTCACACTTTCACAACCCTTACAAACCCGACGGAGTTATTTCCGAAAATCGTCTATTGGCTGTTTCTAGGTGAAATGGTTTTACAGGAAGCAAAGTGATCTTCCAAGATTGTTTTATGTATTTTCTTTTCGTCTGTCGCGTACAGTACTATTTATGTTCCTTCTCCTTCTCTCCCTCATCGGCCGGCGGCAGTTGCAAAAGACACCAACAACACCAAATCAACTACCATCGAAAATAGTATGGTTTTATTCATAGTTAATATGTGAAGCGGTGAGAGCATAGTTTACTGTGGTTCGCGCTACATAAGCTGTCATTATTATGACTATTTGTCGTAATGTTGCGTCATACTCCCGACATGTCATCATCACTATCATGATGGTTTACATAGTTGTATACAGTGTCTCTAATCAACATGCATTTCTTGTGAATGACAAGATCATCCTAGCGACGTTTGGTGAATCAGGTGAGAGGAAACAAGTCTGGCTCACGGTGACAACGCTGGACACCAAGCTGTGGGGCAGCACCCCGGACCTCAGACTGACAGCCCACTTTGTCAACATCACGGGCAAACGGATATAGACACAACTATCATCGAACGCCGAAGAAGAAGAAGAAGAAGAAGAAGAAGAAGAAGAAGGTGTGACTGAGTGTTAATATAACAAAACTGACAATAGAAATAATGTACCACATCTTGTTCTCTGTCCATCTTTCTATTTATGTTCGTTTTCCTTCTCGCCCTCATCGCCCTGCAGCAGTAGCAAAAGACACCCACACCACCAAAGCGACCACCATCGAGAAAAGCAACAGAATCACAAGAACAACAACTGCCAATCCTTTTACAAATCCAATTAACCTTTCCAAACGTTGTATTCGCCCGCCAAATCAAATATTATAATGGTTTTAAGAGCGCGCTTATAAGCTTAGCTTGTTGTGCTCAATTTAAATGATTGATTGCATGCGGCATTGTTATTGGCAATTATCTGAATAAAAAAAAAAGTGTTTAAACCAGCAACAACAACATCCCCACAATCGCGCATCCCCACAATCGCGGCGACAACAACAATAACAACAACAACAACAACAACAACAACAAACAACAAAAAACACAAAACAACAACAACAACAACAACAACAACAACAACAACAACAACGTCATAAAGACATTAAAGTTATACCCTTTCCCCCTCTTTCTCTCTCTACGACACCCTCCCCCAATCTCACCCCAGACCCCATCGACCAATCTATCCCCCATGTCCTGTGCTAAGACAGTGGTCAGCATTCAGCGCTAAAGTGCAGTGTTCCTGGTGACCTCCCAGGCACAACTAATTCGCCATCACCGACACAACAGATCTAGGCAACAAACAAGGCCAAAATAACTTCTTCGTCTTCTTTACCCGTTTGTTCCTTACTGTTCTATAGAGTTCTGAGCTTGCCGCTTCCCCTGTTATTCATAGGAACCAGAAAAAGGCACGGACATCACAATGGTGACCACAATGACGACACGAAGACAACCACAACGATAACCACAAACAACGACAACGATGACCACAACGACAACGACGATGAGCGGCAATACAAAGTCGAGCACAACGACGAGCACAGTGACAAAACAATGACGACCACGAACAACGACACCACAATGACAACAACGATTATCACAACGATGACCACAACGACAACCAACAACGACAACACAATGACGAATACTACGACGGTTACAACTATTTCCACATCACAAAAAGAAAGCAAATAATAAAGAAAAAAAAAGGAAGAAAGAAACAAACAAACAAATAAACATACACACACAAAAAAAGCTGGACCACTAGCTTGCAACAACAAAAGCAACATCGGCAGTAGCAGACATAGTCAAATCACCACCACCAACACCAACGACAACAACATCGTAGAGTCATTACCCCTTTGTCCCATCCCACCCCCACCTCCCACCCCACCCCCCCACCCCCCACTTCTCTCTCTCGCCATCCCCAAAGTCCAGTGCCAAGTGACCGGCATTCAGCGCTAGAGTGTGGCGTGCAGGGTGTCCTCCGAGGCACGACTAATTCCCCATCGCCGCCACAACAGATCTGGGCAACTGGGCGTGAAGGAAACAGCTGTGAGAGTAGCTAGGAAACTGCTGTGAGCGAGGCTAGGAAACTCACGTGTTAAAGACACCTTCCTTCTTAGGACAAGTTTAGATAGGTTGAATCAAAGTTGTTAGTAATCATCAGAAATGATTGAAGTTAGTCCCCTTTAGTTCTCAGTAGTCACGTGACTTGTGACTGCTGACCACTTCCTCTGTGCATTTTTTTAAAAACACTTTTTCATCCTCCGCCGACATGGTGTGTTTTTATAATTATGCTGCGATTGTCATTAACATTATTTTGCTTAAAAAATTTGAATTTGTGTTCAATCATTTCTGAATGATGTATGTTTTATAACATGTTTTTTTTTAAATGGAAAGATGCTCTTCTGGTATCTAAAATATCTAGACTTGATTTACAGTATGGTTTGGACTAGAAACAAAACATCTTTGAAATTGTATGCTTCCTTGTCTTGCACATGGCCACGTAAGTCACCACACACATGTACCACGTACACTGAGCCCAAAAAGTGAAGGATATTTTTTCAGTGGTATAGCCCAGATGTTAAACAGCAGTTTTTAGGTCCGAAATATACGTGTATTTGAAGATCAGTCTTTCTTCTGCTCAAAAATGTGTTTCTGGAATCTGAGCAATATTTGGGTATGACGTAAGAGGTTTGTGACCACACCTACCCTCAAAATTGGCGTTTTTTTGTATCTGACTGGGATTTGGAATAAGGTAGGAGCCTCCCCTCACTTGGAAATGCGCCAACATGCAGGTGACTTCTTCTTCTTCAGCGTTCCAGAATTGTATGGTTACGTGTGAGCTTGTTTGCCCATTTGGGCTACCTACACTATACTCTGAGAGCATAGTCAGTTTCACTCCGCTTTCGTTGAGTAGGCATGCTGGGTATTTTCATGTTTCCATAACCCACCGAACTCCGACATAGATTACAGGATCTTTTCCGTGCGTACTTGGTCTTGTGCTTGCGTGTACACACGAAGGGGGTTAAGTCACTAGCAGGTCTGCACATAAGTTGACCTGGGAGATCGGAAAAAATCTCCATTCTTAACCCACCAGGCGGCAGCGACCGGGATTGGAACTCACGACCTCCCGATTAGAAGGCCGACGTCTTACCACCACGCCACTGCGCCCGTCTATGCAGGTGACTATCTGCTGTCCTAAGCGGATTTTAATTTTTTTGTGCTGAATTTATTTTGCAAAGTAAAAAATCCTGAAAAAGACAAACGCTTATCTACCTAAAAACTCAGCCGCTCTCAGGAACAGAACAAGTTAAAAGCTCAGCCGCTCACGGGGAGAGAAAAAGCAAATAGATCAGGCGCTTTGAGTGTCACGTTTCAATATATCACTTAAGGTGATTATGAACCGGTTAATTACTACTAATTAACTAACCACACCACGATCCACTCTCGCAGGCATACAATTAAATAGAGTCAACAAAAGTATAAGTTTCAGACGCCTGTTTATGTATAAACTCTCCACCTCCCTCGAGCCTTCACTCAAAATATGTTCCTTTTACGTTCTCAACACGTAAAAAACCCGTGGTCACTGACAAAATGCCAGTAGTATATAGAAAATTATAGTAACACGCTGAACCCGTGTAAATACAGTCAAAATGAGAATGTTCTGTTCAAAAAGCTCTAGTTCGTGCAGGGGTCACACCCCACGTTGTCACTACTCCAATGAAATCACAGATACGAAAAGACAACGGTGGTCAACGGGGTGCGTACGACATGGTGCACTTAGCTTTATCTCTGCTGCTGCTGCTTAGCCGGTATGCTGGTTAGCCGGTTCGCTGGTTAGCGTGTCCGCTGGTTAGCCGGTTCGCTGGTTAGCCGGTCCGCTGGTTAGCCGGTCTCCTGGTTAGCGTAGCTTCAACAGGTCCCGCCAAAGTCAGCCGTGCAGACGTTACAGGAACACGTAACGAAGCGAAGCGAAACGAACGGAGGCTGCAAACAGAAAGCATCGGTGCACTAAACATGTCAGCTACCCCTCACCCACCACCTTAAAACATGTCATCTTTAAATATCTCATCGAGCACGTGGGCCTGCACAAAACGGACTTTTTACAACAACAAAACAGTCATTTTCCGTCCTTCTCTCCCTATCTGCAAAAACCATATACAGATTAGTATTTTAGCGTCACAGAGAGTAAATTATGCGCTAACCTGGAAAGAACAACAGAGAGTATTTCATTCCACAACACAGACTCATCAACAGCGTTAAATAATGATTTATTACCTCAAAAGCCTATGATTGTACTCTCAATGGAAGCAAAGTCCGCTTCCTCCCTGGAACAGCCTCTGTTCGTCAACAGTGACCAAAGACGTCCAGAACCCCTTGTCGAATCCTTATGCGAAAGCCATCGCCGACGAAGGAAAGTTGACGACTTGTCCTCAGCAAAGTACTGGCAGTGAGAAGGAAATAACCGGTGGAAGCTCCCCTAGAGTGCCGAATACAATATTCGGTGAAAAACCATCATACTCTAGAAACTGTGTATTAGATCCTTCCCCTTCTGCCGCTGGGTGTCAAGTGCGCCGCCCTTGTGTCTCTCTCAGACAACCTAGCCAATAACACGTGACTGACCTTGTCACAAAACCAGTCCAGCTATACACAATTCTGCCTCCCCAAGCAGAAAAAAGACACGAGAAACTTAATCCCTGAAAATCCCGTGCGCGCTGTCAGCGAAAAACCGTCAGCCCTATGACAGCAGAAACCTCCACTGTAAAACTCGTGCGCAGCAAACCCTCCGTGCTGATTGAGCACTGTCAGCAAACTCTGCTGTAGCCCAATATCACGTACAGGCGCTTTCTATCATAATCGACCAAGAACAGGCACTCCACTGAGTGACACTTTCTTGGTCTCTGTCACCCGATCGTGACACACCTCCCCTCTTCAAGACGAAACCTCGGTTTCGCTCACAGTCATGTTCTCCTCTACAGCCCGAGAGAGAAAGTCAGCTCCAACATTGTTGGCGCCCGGAATGACGCGTACCGTGAATTGGTACGGTTGGAGAATCAACGCCCAGCGCATAAGTCTGGCGTTTGCCAACCTTGCAACCTGAAGATATTGCAGAGGTTGATGGTCTGTTTCCAGACAGAAAGGTCGTCCTCAAGAACGAGCAACCCCTCGTTTCACCCCTGATGACTGCAACCTTCTCTGTCTTCTTGTCTTTGTTCTTCTGGTCTTTGTTCTTCTCCCCGTAGGCTGTCCTCTCTACGTAGGCGCGCAGCAGGTTGGCGTGGTACAGGCGTGCTTTCCCGTGCATGACGATCCTGTAGTCGTTCTGGCCCGCTTTCGCTGTCACCTCAAAAGGTCCTTGCCACTGCAGTTGTAGCTTGTTGTGTTTGACAGGTAAAAGTAGCAACACCCGTTCTCCAATCTTGAAGCTGCGCGGCCGTGCCTTGCGGTCGAATCCTCGCGCGTAACGCTGTGCTGCTCTTCCCAGGTTCTCTTGAGCCAGTTTGCAGGTCTCTTCAATCCTGTTCCTGAGTTCTACGATGTAGGTCGCTGTCGTCTGCACCTCCTCGTCAGCTTCTTCGTCCGTCCAAGCCTGACGCAGGATAGCCATGGGACCGCGTACCTGTCTGCCGTACAACAACTCAAATGGGGAAAAGCCCAAGCTCTCCTGAGGAACCTCGCGGTATGCAAAAAGCAATGCTGGGATGTACCTGTCCCACGTGCGTGGTTTCTCCTGAGCTAGTTTCCTCAGCATGGTCTTCAAGGTGCCATTGAACCTTTCCACCAGTCCGTTGCACTGAGCATGGTAAGGAGTGGTGAAGTGCTGCTCCAGTGATAGCAGTCGTGCTGCCTCCGCCATCACTCCTCCCGTGAACTGCGTGCCTCTGTCGGTGAGTACCTCTGATGGAATTCCCAGCCGGGACCACATAGTAACCAGAGCCTCAGCTACTCGCGTGGCTTCAATCGATTTCAGAGGGATCGCCTCTGGGTATCGAGTAGCGTAGTCCACCATGGTCAAAATGTATCTGTTTCCGTCCTCAGACGCAGGCAAGATGGGCCCGATGATGTCCACTGCCACCCGACGAAAGGGTTCGTCGATGAGCGGCATCTTCTCTAAGGGGACCTTCCTCACCCTTCCTTTGGCAACCACCTTCTGGCACTTATCGCAGGACGCACAGAAACGTCGGACATCCGTGCAGATGCCTGGCCAGTAAAAGTGGCGCCAGACACGATCCGTGGTCTTCTTGGTACCAAGATGACCTCCCAGAATCGAGTCGTGTGCCGTTGCCATGACACCCTCGCGGAACTCGCGAGGCACGACAACCTGCTTGAATGTACCTTCTTGGTTGCTAAACTCACGGTAGAGCAACTTCTTGTCCCTAAGGAACCTTGACCTCCCATGCTTCCCGCTCAGCTTCACCTTCCCCGACTTCGCGTGCTCCCGAGGAGTCGCTAATGTCGGATCAGATGCCTGAGCCTTCGCGAGAAGCGCGGGGGTCACGTTCCCCAGGGCAGCTCGTGCAGCAGGTAGGGGTTTGAGAGGTTTGTCCTCTCGCTCCGCCTGTGCCCGCGTGAGCACTGAAATGACGTCGGGAGACCGATAAACGGGAACCTCCCTGGTGACGCCGTCCACAAACTGAACCCGGTTTCCAATGAGCAGGTCGCATGGAGGATCGTCCATGACGACGGCCACAATGGTCCCCGTGAACAACGGTGTTACGACCTTGATCACTGCCGTGTTCAAGTCGTAAGCGTGAGATGCCTCGGCCATTCTCACCCTGATGCTGTCTCCTGTGTAGGCCATAGCTGGAACTAGACTCGCCCGAACCACTATCATGTCTGCCCCTGTGTCCCGCAGACCTTCGCCCTTCACTCCGTTAACGTAGACGTTGCAGTGGGGCTGGAAATGTTTCCTGGAGCACGGAACGCAGAGTTGTGGAATTGTGCATGAGCTCGTGACGTCCCTTAACTCCTCACTGCCAACAAAGTGTACGCCCTTCTGGTCAGCCTGTCTCTTGTGGCAGTCCTTCTTCACGTGGCCCCGCTTGTTGCAGTAGTAACACTGGATGTCAGTTCTGGAACCTGATCCTTTGTGTCCCTGATCGTCCTTGGGTCCTGAAGAACCTGGATTTCCCGATTTTCCCGGCCGTGAGCCTGAAGATTTGCCGGAGATCGCCTGGGCGTCCTCGTGTACTCTGATCCAGTCGGCTGCCTCCTGAGTAGTCTTTGGCTGGTGTTCCTGCACGAAGGTCACCACCTCAGGTCGCAGGCTGGACATCAGTTGTTCCATGACTATGAGGTCGGCAAGGTCGTCGACGGTCCAGTCTTTTCCGGCCATCTCCACCCAGCGCCGCAGGTAGAGATTAAGGCGTGCCACAAACTGATGGCTCAGCTCGTTGCTCAGTCTCTTGCTGTTACGCAGACGTCGTCTGTAGGCTTCCGCAGTCAGGTGAAGCGCTGGAGTAACGCCTTCTTTAGTGCCTGATAGTCTCTCGCCTCGTCGTCCTCCAAAGCGTTGTAGAGCTGCAATGCGCGTCCTTTTAAGCAGGTGCTAAGGCGGCTAGCCCACGTGGCCTCTTCCCACTTCTGGTCAGATGCAATGCGCTCAAACCGGCGTAAAAAGTCGTCGAGCTCGTCCTTGTCATCGTCGAACGTCGGCAGTCTCGTACGGTCGGCAACAAATGTCGGCGCGCTAGCCTGAGTAAGCGTACCCTTCTCGGCCTGTAGCCTAGCTAGTTCTAGCTGGAGATCGCGATCCGCCTGCTCTTTCTCTTTCCGTTCCTGTCTGTCACGCTCGGCCTGTCGTTCCTGTCTGTCAAGCTCGTCTTTCTTATCCTGTCGGTCACGTTCGGCCTGTCGTTCCCTTTCTTGTCTGTCACGTTCGTCTTGTCGTTCGGCCTGTCGTTCCCTTTCTTGTCTGTCTCGTTCATCTTTCTCTTTCCGTTCTTGTCTGTCACGTTCGTCTTGTCGTTCCTGTCTCTCACGTTCGGCCTGTCGTTCTTGTCTGTCAAGCTCTTCTTTTCTCGTCTGTCGCTCTGTCTTCCTTACGTTCTAACTCCTTGCGCTTAAGCAAACTACGCGCTCTAACGCGTGCGTCTCGCTCTGTCTGTTCCTCGCTACCAGGAGTCTCAAAAGTTAATCTCTTCGTAGGAGATCCCCCTGTAGCCATGGTTAGTTTAGCAAAGCTTTATCACAAAAGTAAGTCTAACGCAGCTATAGCTAGAATACGCGGTGATGAAAGCGGTGGATACAAAAATCCAGCAACCGGAAAATGCAGAAGAAAAATCCAAACGATGTAGAACAAAACGCGTAGCCTACTTTATGGCTGCTTCTTGCGGTGAAACAAAGTGTTTCCCACAGCCGTGGCCTACTTTATCGGCTGCTTTTTGCGGTGAAACAGAGTGTCTCCCACAGCCTTGGTTAGGACAGAAGTCCTCGGACCCTTCCCCCCCAAAATTCCAACAAAGTCAAAATATGGAGAAAAATCCAAGTAAAACAAGACGGTAGAAATGTAACCTGTTACAGAATGCGAAACAACAATGTAGAGAAAACTGAGTAAAACGAATAACAAATCCCTAACCCCGCTCAGCTCTCTGCAACGGAAAACACTGAACGTACAACAACAAAGATTCACAAACAAAGGAAAGGGAGGTAATCACAGTTAGCGCATACAATAGCTCACAAATTACAATTTACATTTCCTGCAAGATGTGAATCGCTTAAGGTGTGGTATATGATCAAAACTATACAAAAAAGGGTAGCACCAAGCAGAAAATAAGTCGAGCACTGACGAGATTATCTGCTCTTAGTTATCCTTAATTGGTGGGTCTTTATCAGTTGGAAATTAACTGAGTAAATCCCGGCTTGGCCCCCATGTGTCACGTTTCAATATATCACTTAAGGTGATTATGAACCGGTTAATTACTACTAATTAACTAACCCCACCACGATCCACTCTCGCAGTCATACAATTAAATAGAGTCAACAAAAGTATAAGTTTCAGACGCCTGTTTATGTATAAACTCGCCACCTCCCTCGAGCCTTCACTCAAAATATGTTCCTTTTACGTTCTCAACACGTAAAAAACCAGTGTTCACTGACAAAATGCCAGTAGTATATAGAAAATTATAGTAACACGCTGAACCCGTGTAAATATAGTTAAATGCGAATGTTCTGTTCGAAAAGCTCTAGTTCGTGCAGGGGTCACACACCCCACGTTGTCACTACTCCAATGAAATCACAGATAAGAAAAGACAACGGTGGTCAACGGGGTGCGTAAGACATGGTGCACTTAGCTTTCTTTCTGCTGCTGCTGCTTAGCCGGTATGCTGGTTAGTCGGTTCGCTGGTTAGCCGGTTCGCTGGTTAGCCGGTTCGCTGGTTAGCCGGTCCGCTGGTTAGCCGGTCCGCTGGTTAGCGTAGCTTCAACAGGTCCCGCCAAAGTCAGCCGTGCAGATGTTACAGGAACACGTAACAAAGCGAAGCGAAACGAACGGAGGCTGCAAACAGAAAGCATCGGTGCACTAAACATGTCAGCTACCCCTCACCAACCACCTTAAAACATGTCATCTTTAAATATCTCATCGAGCACGTGGGCCTGCACAAAACGGACTTTTTACAACAACAAAACAGTCATTTTCCGTCCTTCTCTCCCTATCTGCAAAAACCATATACAGATTAGTATTTTAGCGTCACAGAGAGTAAATTATGCGCTAACCTGGAAAGAACAACAGAGAGTATTTCATTCCACAACACAGACTCATCAACAGCGTTAAATAATGATTTATTACCTCAAAAGCCTATGATTGTACTCTCAATGGAAGCAAAGTCCGCTTCCTCCCTGGAACAGTCTCTGTTCGTCAACAGTGACCAAAAACGTCCAGAACCCCTTGTCGAATCCTTATGCGAAAGCCATCGCCGACGAAGGAAAGTTGACGACTTGTCCTCAGCAAAATACGTGGCAGTGTGAAGGAAATAACCGGTGGAAGCTCCCCTAGAGTGCCGAATACAATATTCGGTGAAAAACCATCATACTCTAGAAACTGTGTATTAGATCCTTCCCCTTCTGCCGCTGGGTGTCAAGTGCGCCGCCCTTGTGTCTCTCCCAGACAACCTAGCCAATAACACGTGACTGACCTTGTCACAAAACCAGTCCAGCTATACACAATTCTGCCTCCCAAGCAGAAAAAAGGCACGAGAAACTCAATCCCTGAAAATCCCGTGCGCGCTGTCAGCGAAAAACCGTCAGCCCTATGACAGCAGAAACCTCCACTGTAAAACTCGTGCGCAGCAAAACATCCGTGCTGATTGAGCACTGTCAGCAAACTCTGCTGTAGCCCAATATCACGTACAGGCGCTTTCTATCATAATCGACCAAGAACAGGCACTCCACTGAGTGACACTTTCTTGGTCTCTGTCACCCGATCGTGACAGACAGAGAGGGACAGAGAGAGACAAGAGACAGAGACAAAGACAGATAGAAAGAGACAGACAGGCAGGCAGAGTGAGGGACAGAGAGAGAAAGACAGAAATGGGCAACTTTAATTGATAGGGGGTCCAAGGAAAGGCACATTTATCGCCGACACAAACCCCCCTGAAGCTGTCATGTCAAAGAAATACCGGCTTTCTGAAACTCTGATCCCTTTACAAAAACATTAGGGGTAGGATTACCTTCTTAATTAAACTTGCATCGGTACAAATCTGGCAGAGCGTTTTCTGAAGAAAAAAAAATACTGATGGAAAGCATATTAATAACGAATATGTAATGCATCCCAGGACCAGCTCTTTTCAGTTGTAGTGCGTCGTGGGAGCCTCTTCGTGAATTCCTATTACGTGTTTTCGGCTTCGGTTTTGGCAAGAGCAGTGGAGGTTTATGCAATCTTGTTTTAACGTTAACATTATTTTTGGAGACACAGTCAGACATGAACACATGTGGTGGAAATCAGTAATAGTTCATTAACAAAGTCGGATTTGTTTAATTCAGGATAATTGTAGTGGACGAATCTAGACCTGAATAGACACACATAGCAGATATATGTATCTGAGTAATCGCTGAGTAATTTTCCCAGCAGTTCTTCTTAATAACATTATTTTAGTCTCGTGCAGTAGATTACTCTTGTTGATGTTGTTGTTGTTGTTGTTGTTGTTGTTGTTGTTGTTGTTGTTGTTGTTGTTGTTTTCTTGGACAAAGAGAGTCCTGAATATGAGTGATGCAGATGAGCGATAGTTAATCTGACAGCATTCAGTGACTATTTCAGTCATGTCTGACAGCATTCAGTGACTATTTCAGTCATGTCTGACAGCATTCAGTGACAATTTCAGCCATGTCTGACAGCATTCAGTGACTATTTCAGTCATGTCTGACAGCATTCAGTGACAATTTCAGCCATGTCTGACAGCATTCAGTGACTATTTCAGTCATGTCTGACAGCATTCAGTGACAATTTCAGCCATGTCTGACAGCATTCAGTGACTATTTCAGTCATGTCTGACAGCATTCAGTGACTATTTCAGTCATGTCTGACAGCATTCAGTGACAATTTCAGCCATGTCTCACAGCATTCAGTGACAATTTCAGTCATGTCTGACAGCATTCAGTGACTATTTCAGTCATGTCTGACAGCATTCAGTGACTATTTCAGTCATGTCTGACAGCATTCAGTGACTATTTTAGTCATGTCTGACAGCATTCAGTGACTATTTCAGCCATGTCTGACAGCATTCAGTGACTATTTCAGTCATGTCTGACAGCATTCAGTGACAATTTCAGTCATGTCTGACAGCATTCAGTGACTATTTCAATCATGTCTGACAGCATTCAGTGACTATTTTAGTCATGTCTGACAGCATTCAGTGACTATTTCAGTCATGTCTGACAGCATTCAGTGACTATTTCAGTCATGTCTGACAGCATTCAGTGACAATTTCAGCCATGTCTGACAGCATTCAGTGACTATTTCAGTCATGTCTGACAGCATTCAGTGACTATTTCAGTCATGTCTGACAGCATTCAGTGACTATTTCAGTCATGTCTGACAGCATTCAGTGACAATTTCAGCCATGTCTCACAGCATTCAGTGACAATTTCAGTCATGTCTCACAGCATTCAGTGACTATTTCAGTCATGTCTGACAGCATTCAGTGACTATTTCAGTCATGTCTGACAGCATTCAGTGACTATTTCAGCCATGTCTGACAGCATTCAGTGACTATTTTAGTCATGTCTGACAGCATTCAGTGACTATTTCAGTCATGTCTGACAGCATTCAGTGACTATTTCAGTCATGTCTGACAGCATTCAGTGACAATTTCAGCCATGTCTGACAGCATTCAGTGACTATTTCAGTCATGTCTGACAGCATTCAGTGACTATTTCAGTCATGTCTGACAGCATTCAGTGACTATTTCAGTCATGTCTGACAGCATTCAGTGACAATTTCAGCCATGTCTCACAGCATTCAGTGACAATTTCAGTCATGTCTGACAGCATTCAGTGACTATTTCAGTCATGTCTGACAGCATTCAGTGACTATTTCAGTCATGTCTGACAGCATTCAGTGACTATTTCAGTCATGTCTGACAGCATTCAGTGACTATTTCAGTCATGTCTGACAGCATTCAGTGACTATTTCAGTCATGTCTGACAGCATTCAGTGACTATTTCAGTCATGTCTGACAGCCTTCAGTGACAATTTCAGCCATGTCTCACAGCATTCAGTGACAATTTCAGTCATGTCTGACAGCATTCAGTGACTATTTCAGTCATGTCTGACAGCATTCAGTGACTATTTCAGTCATGTCTGACAGCATTCAGTGACTATTTCAGTCATGTCTGACAGCATTCAGTGACTATTTCAGCCATGTCTGACAGCATTCAGTGACTATTTCAGTCATGTCTGACAGCATTCAGTGACAATTTCAGTCATGTCTGACAGCATTCAGTGACTATTTCAATCATGTCTGACAGCATTCAGTGACTATTTTAGTCATGTCTGACAGCATTCAGTGACTATTTCAGTCATGTCTGACAGCATTCAGTGACTATTTCAGTCATGTCTGACAGCATTCAGTGACAATTTCAGCCATGTCTGACAGCATTCAGTGACTATTTCAGTCATGTCTGACAGCATTCAGTGACTATTTCAGTCATGTCTGACAGCATTCAGTGACTATTTCAGTCATGTCTGACAGCATTCAGTGACAATTTCAGCCATGTCTCACAGCATTCAGTGACAATTTCAGTCATGTCTGACAGCATTCAGTGACTATTTCAGTCATGTCTGACAGCATTCAGTGACTATTTCAGTCATGTCTGACAGCATTCAGTGACTATTTCAGTCATGTCTGACAGCATTCAGTGACTATTTCAGTCATGTCTGACAGCATTCAGTGACTATTTCAGTCATGTCTGACAGCATTCAGTGACTATTTCAGTCATGTCTGACAGCATTCAGTGACTATTTCAGTCATGTCTGACAGCATTCAGTGACTATTTCAGTCATGTCTGACAGCATTCAGTGACTATTTCAGTCATGTCTGACAGCATTCAGTGACAATTTCAGCCATGTCTGACAGCATTCAGTGACAATTTTAGTCATGTCTGACAGCATTCAGTGACAATTTTAGTCATGTCTGACAGCATTCAGTGACTATTTTAGTCATGTCTGACAGCATTCAGTGACAATTTTAGTCATGCCTGACAGCATTCAGTGACTATTTCAGTCATGTCTGACAGCATTCAGTGACTATTTCAGTCATGTCTGACAGCATTCAGTGACTATTTCAGTCATGTCTGACAGCATTCAGTGACTATTTTAGTCATGTCTGACAGCATTCAGTGACTATTTCAGTCACGTCCAGACAATTGTTTGCCTGTTCAGTCATGTAAGAGTGTCTGAATGCAGGTTACTGAGGAGTTACCAGATTCTTTCCTTTGGCGTATTATACTTAGAGTTTATGAATGTTTCGCTTTTGACATCATAATGGATTATCACTGAACATTGAGTTCTATCCATGGAAAAAGCTAGATATTTTTTCTCTTCCCTGGAGAACATTGCTGCAAGATTAGAGTGAATAACTAGAACGGTGCATTTGTCAGCGTTTGTCTGTCACTTCGTCTCTCTCTCTCTTTCTTTCTCTCTCTCTCTCTCTCTCTCTCTCTCTCTCTCTCTCTCTCTCACTCTCTCTTTCTCTCTCTCTCTCTCTCTCTCTCTCTCTCTCTCTCTCTCTCTCTCTCTCTCTCTCTCTCTCTCTCTCTCTCTCTCTCTCTCTCTCTCTCTCTCTCTCACTCTACCAGCACAGATTCTTTCAAAAACAAATATATATCCCATTTAATGAAAATAGTATATTCTTGATTGTTATGTCCTTTGGGACACAGTCACTCACTTTTGATTTATTGTTTCGTTCACGAAATTATGATGTTATGCATGCTATCCATTGTCTTGCAGAGTTGAAGTACTACTGCATAGTATTCTGACTCTAATTGACTTGCAAATTTTTGCTTTGCACCTTGTCATGAACATTTATAAACTACAATGTTTCATATAATGCACTTATTTACATAAACTTATACTGTTTTACTAATTATGTAAGTATGTAGTAGTAGTTATGTAGTAGATTTAGTCCCTCTTTAGGGCGAGGGCCAGATGCTAAAAAGTATACCAATGCTTATTCTGTTACCCTCGTAAAATAAAGAATTGTCATTGTCATTGTCATTGTCATTGTCATTGTCTCTCTCTCTCTCTCTCTCTCTCTCTCTCTCTCTCTCTCTCTCTCTCTCTCTCTCTCTCTCTCTCTCTGCTTTTCTGCTTCTCTGTCTGTCGCTCTTTCTCTCTCTCTCTCTCTCTCTCTCTCTCTCTCTCTCTCTCTCTCTCTCTCTCTCTCTCTCTCTCTCTCTCTCTCTCTCTCTCTCTCTCTCTGATTCGTTCCGATTTACGTATGCATAAATGGGTGTGAATTTATCAGTGCATATGTGACCTACCTCTCGTGTGATGATAGGGAAAGTAATAATCAATTTGTATCTCGACTCGCTCTCTCAAGCGAAAGATCTATCACTCTTTTATGCATGGTTTGTGTTTTTTAATCACGCTCGAGTAAATATTTTGCTCGGATCACTTGTGTATTAAATGCTTTTTTAAGGTTTCAAACGCAGATGTCATTTGATTGATATATCGAGTTCTCCTAACGACGAAATACTTCTTTTGGAAACATTGCTCTACATTCAGACCACGAACTACAGCGTAGGCCTACATGTACATATATATGTGTGTGTGTGTGTGTACGTGTGTGTGTGTGTGTGTGTGTGTGTGTGTGTGCGTGTGTGTGTGTATGTGTGTGTGTGTGTGTGTGTGTGTGTGTGTGTGTGTGTGAGAGAGAGAAGGAGAGAGAGAGAGAGAGAGAGAGAGGTTAACAAGGATTAAACTGATAAGAGAACTTAAAGGGTCGGCGTGGATTGCGCAAGAAAGGAAAAGGCGACAGATCCGTCCGTATCAGAACGGGAATAATGCTTGGCTTTTTTATGTTTTTTTGTAAAGATTGTGTCTTCAACAACAGCTGTTATAGCCGCTTCTGAGAGCCTGCATCAGGCGCGGAAGTGATTTTGGTGACAGGCATTACACATAAAAGGCGTTAACGCGAGTTCGGAACCATTTCTTACGCTTGAAATTTTAACCGAGCGACAGAAAAATTAAATCGTTCGATTTCGTTGCGATCTTCCAACTCGGCGCTTTTTACGTCCAGCCTTGGCCCCAACCTACTCCTCCCCCCCCCCCCCCCCCCCCAAAAAAAAAACCAAAAAAAACTCACCCCTCTCTTGCCCGCCCCCTCCACCGCCGCCCCCCCCCCCCCCCCCTCTTCATACTGTCCCCATAGTGCGGTTTCCGGCGAAAGGTAGCATCACTAAACCTCATGCTTTGGTCATTTGTCAAGTTGCGTCTTATAACGGTAGTTTTGGTTTCTTCGACTGCATTTTGTTTTTGTCTCTTTCTTTGATGGGTTTCTGTTTGTTTTCTGTTTGTTTTCTGTTTCTCTCTCTCTTCCTTTTCTTTCTTTCTCTCTCTCTCTCTCTCTCTCTCTCTCTCTCTCTCTCTCTCTCCGACCATCTCTCTCTCTCTCTCTCTCTCTCTCTCTCTCTCTCTCTCTTGGTTTTACTGTCTCAGTCTATACTATCTTTGTGTTTCTGCCCTTGTCTCTGTGTCTCTCTCTTCCCTCCCTTTGTCTCAGTCTAGCCCCCCTCTCTTGTCTTTAAGTCTCTCCTTCTCTCTCTCTGCTCCCCCCCTTACCCTTTTCTCTCCCCCCCCCCTTTTTTTCACGCACACATATACGCTATTTGAAATAACATATATTGTGTTTGTAATGCATCATTATAGGGCAAATAGAAGTATAGAAAGATGTGTTGTGTTGGTCGGAAAGTCTTCCATGGCCGCGTACCGAGAGTTAGAGTAGGCGGAGGGTGAGAGGAAACGAGAGGATGTTCTGATAAAGGAGTGGAGGAAGCTGTGGAAAGATGTGTAGTGCTGGTCGGAAAGTCTTCCATGGCCGCGTACCGAGAGTTAGAGAAGGCGGAGGGTGAGAGGAAACGAGAGGACGTTCTGATAAAGGAGCGGAGGAAGCTGTGGAAAGATGTGTAGTGCTGGTCGGAAAGTCTTCCATGGCCGCGTACCGAGAGTTAGAGAAGGCGGAGGGTGAGAGGAAACGAGAGGATGTTCTGATAAAGGAGTGGAGGAAGCTGTGGAAAGATGTGTAGTGCTGGTCGGAAAGTCTTCCATGGCCGCGTACCGAGAGGTAGAGTAGGCGGAGGGTGAGAGGAAACGAGAGGATGTTCTGATAAAGGAGCGGAGGAAGCTGTGGAAAGATGTGTAGTGTTGGTGGGAAAGTCTTCCATGGCCGCGTACCGAGAGTTAGAGAAGGCGGAGGGTGAGAGGAAACGAGAGGATGTTCTGATAAAGGAGTGGAGGAAGCTATGGAAAGATGTGTAGTGTTGGTCGGAAAGTCTTCCATGGCCGCGTACCGAGACTTAGAGTAGGCGGAGGGTGAGAGGAAACGAGAGGATGTTCTGATAAGGCCAAAAAAAAAATAGGTCTGTTTACGGTAACATAGGCCCAAAAAATAGGGTCGGTAGGTCGGGATTGTTTGTTTTTTTTGTTTTTTTTCCCCAAAAAAACCATATTTTTACGTTATTTTGCAAAAAAAACAAGATTTTTTTTTCCCCCAAATGCCAAAAAAAAGTCTAGGGTCGCGCGAAAAAACTAGGGTCGGTCGGGTTACCGTAAACAGACCTATTTTTTTTTTGGCCTAAAGGAGCGGAGGAAGCTGTGGAACGATTTGTAGTATTGGTGGGAAAGTCTTCCATGGTCGCGTATCGAGCAGCGAGCAGTTCAGGGCCGGCGTACCATGATCCCGGCGGAGAGTGAGAGAGGGCGGAGGGTGAGGGTGATGGGGGGTGGGGGTGAAGGGGGGGGGGGTCAGAGAGGAAACGAGAGGGTTTCCTGAGGAAGGATCGGAGGAAGTCGCGGAATGAACCTCATCACCGAAGTTACTGCAGGAAACCCGGCACATTTTCCTGCCTTTAATAAAGGACGCGTCTCTACGCACAACGGAAGAGGGGACACAGGCTAAGATTCAGATGTGGTTGCGGATAGCTGGGGGGGGGGGGGGGAAGAGGGGGAGATAGGAGGACATGGGGGAGGGGGGTTTGGTTGGTATACCTAGAGAGTACAATGTCAGTTAGAAAAACGGGGGTATATCTAAGCGCGCTAAAACTTGCTGCATATGAAATGCGCAATAAGAGTTAGCGAGGGTTGTGTGGAACCAGTGTCCTGGCACCTGAGAGAATAACCAGCAATGTATCGATTGTACATTAGGCCAAAAAAAAAATAGGTCTGTTTACGGTAACATAGGCCCAAAAAATAGGGTCGGTAGGTCGGGATTTTTTTTTTCTCCAAAAAACCATATTTTTACGTTATTTTGCAAAAAAAAACCAAATTTTTTTTCCCCCCCCAAATGCCAAAAAAAAAAAGTCTAGGGTCGCGCGAAAAAAATAGGGTCGGTCGGGTTACCGTAAACAGACCTATTTTTTGGGGGGCCTTAGATTTACCGTCGTTGAGCCATGTGATGTCGGTGTCATATCAAGTTTAGGCGGATAGCCGAGATTACATAATAGTGCATGCTTGCGTGCGTTCAATCGTAAACAATACAAATAAATTCTAACTTAATCGATCGATACATAAATGTTATTCGTATTTTTGACCAAAATATGACATTTTACACAGATCTCGACAGTCATTGTTCACCTCCACTGCTGGCGTGGTCTCGGAGGAACACTGACTGTCTCGATCTGTGTAAAATGTCATATTTTTGTCAAAAATACGAATAACTTATATTGAAATGAACATGCGATTTGCATTCTGAAGAATTGACAAGGCTCTAATAATCATATATTGGGAGCCTATGTGGGGGCACTGGGGTGAAGGGGGCGTCTCTCTGGGAGTGATATAAGGTGGCGTACGGTAGAGACATGCGAACCCTCGTGCAACATCAAGTGTTTCAATTTACATTTTGGGGGAATTTTCAGCGTAGCAAATGGTGTTTTGGTGTAGCATTGTCTGAAATGTATTCGTACATCCACTATTCGGCTATTTTGCGCAAGAATATATACATGTTTTACAAAATGATCTAGAAAAAATTTAAACATAATGGCCGATAGAGAGTGTCTGCAGATTAGTGTTCAGGCCCCTTTTTCAAACTTATGAATAACATAAGACAATTTTGACGTAGACAAACTGAGATACGACAAAGGATATACAAATAATGTGGGCTAAATAGAAGAATGGTCTTATCCAACGTAAAATTGTTAACACATCTCTCGTGTTGCACATGGTCGCCTACACGAGAAAAATTCAAGTTTTGCGCCCTCACGGCAAAGCTATTTGGGCATGTGAGACGGGGAAACCCCGGCTGTCAATCAATCAATCAATATGAGGCTTATATCGCGCGTATTCCGTGGGTACAGTTC
>NC_090248.1:63882271-63892271 GCF_037325665.1 Littorina saxatilis | reverse complement strand
GTTGACTTAAAGGCCAACAACTCGGGTGCAGAGTCTGCTGTGAAAGGAGCGGTAGCCTCCCCTGCCACATGTATAAGAAAAGCATCCAGACTGTTGAGTTTGACTGGGCGACTATTTTGAAATTTACAAACTGTTTTGATGAAGAGAAGGGTACCTTTAAACATGTTCCCTCCCTTGTGACAGACCATGCTGACCGTTACAGATGTGGCCAGGTTTCTACACGTGATAGCATCCCCCCTCCCTTGTGACAGACCATGCTGACCGTTACAGATGTGGCCAGGTTTCTACATGTGATAGCATCCCCCCTCCCTTGTGACAGACCATGCTGACTGTTACAGATGTGGCCAGGTTTCTACACGTGATAGCATCCCCCCTCCCTTGTGACAGACCATGCTGACCGTTACAGATGTGGCCAGGTTTCTACACGCGATAGCATCCCCCCTCCCTTGTGACAGACCATGCTGACTGTTACAGATGTGGCCAGGTTTCTACACGTGATAGCATCCCCCCTCCCTCGTGACAGACAATGCTGACCGTTACAGATGTGGCCAGGTTTCTACACGCGATAGCATCCCCCCTCCCTCGTGACAGACCATGCTGACCGTTACAGATGTGGCCAGGTGTCTACACGTGATAGCATCCCCCCCTCCCTTGTGACAGACCATGCTGACCGTTACAGATGTGGCCAGGTTTCTACACGTGATAGTATCCCCCCTCCACTTGGACACGTACCGAGAATCAACCTGTCAAACTTTGCACACCAAGCAGCGAGGAAGTTGATTTATGATGTAAACTCTGCAAAGCAATTATTGCAACATTTTTCGCACAAACAAAATTCATACCTCTGTCATATTATTTCAAAGACTCAGGTCTCAAAACTGTAACTGTCCTTATAAAAACAAGTCTCTGTCTCTCTCTCCGGTCCCGAAATGCCAAACATTTAAACTTTCTATGACGTGAAAGGCATTTGACTTGGATATCTGACACGTTTTTCGTATGAAACATTTCATTTACAAGGTTCACGTGACCGCCGCTCATATATTTGATGGGACTTTCGTCCCGCATGTAGTTATTGACGAATTGAGCCTATTCTGATTTAAAAAATAAATAAATTGGTAATTGGAACAATACGGTTTTGTTCGGTGGACTTTGGGATTACCCTTATTATAGCGGCTAGTCTCGTGGAAGAAATCTTTGATCAGAAAAGCGTGCCAGATAGCCAAGTTGAATGCCTGTAGCACATGGAGCATTTGAATGAAAAGGCACGAGCATGATTGTTTTGTGTTGGGGTACGAAAAATGACAAATTATGGGGTTTTTTGCTGAGTTTATATCCAAGTGGCTATAGCCATCACTCCATGTTGGAAAGATCTGTTCGTCAACTTGACTTTTTTTTTTTTTTACTATGCAGCGTTTCCTTTTATATGCAGCGTTTCATGTAGTTCGTGGAACGTTTGAATGAAAAGGCACGAGCACGATTCTTTTTGTTGAACGAACAATGACGAAATAATATTTTTGCTGAGTTTATATCCAAGTGGCTAGCCATCGCTCAAATTGCCTTTTTTTTTTTTTTTTTTTTTTTTTTTCTCTCTCTCTATGCATCGTTTCCTTCCCGTCGCGATATAACCTTCGTGGTTGAACACGACGTTAAACACCAAATAAAGAAAGAAATCGTTTCCTTTTATTCTAAGCCTCCCTTCCTTCCGCTTCCTTCTTATCTTCTCTCTTTCTCCGCCCGGCAGATCTCGGTCACACTAATGAACTGTCAATTTCCACAAGATTTTACAACGCGACCTCAGTCGGAAGTACAATAACAAATGCGTTCGTTGACAGCTGGTGTTTGCTAGTGTGACAATTAAAAGAAGTAGCCTGGACTCGTCGTTCTTTTTGACAAGATGGGGGGGGGGGGGGAGGGGGCTTAACGTCCACACAGGAAGCTTGCCTATTAGGGACATGTTTGCGGTGATATGCTAAAGATTCTTTTTGACAGAAAATTCTAGGTATTTTTATAAGTTTACCAGAAAATATATCGTCAACCAGTGATACCGGTTTTGATAGCAGTTGTTGTTTTTTCCGGGAAGTCTACTCTCATAAAAGGTGATATATCTTATCTTATCTTCTCTGTCTGTCTGTCTGTCTGTCTGTCTGTCTGTCTGTCTGTCTGTGTCCCTCTGTCTCTGTCTCTCACAACAGACACTAGTGGGAATCTGTGAAATGAATTCCTTAGCAAATCTTCACTTTGCATCGAAAGCACCCAGTATGTTAGATTTCAGTATGTGTCCAAGTGAGTTGTCTTGTTGCATGTAAAAGCCTGGTCATTTCTGAGATGGTGATTGGTATTGTTTACAGGAATCTGACTTTAAAAGGGGGAGGCGCTGGGGTTGGGGGGGGGGGGGGCGTTCATTTTCCATAAACCCCATTAATTTTGGTCTGACACCAATCCCAGGCTTTAGCCGAAAGAAATGGACATCTCCGGACAAATTCCTCCAATTCTGATGACAATACAAAACGTGTTGGCCTCTTGTGTCCTTTAGGAATGATGATGTCGTATTTGTCGAATTGCTGTCAGCTATCGGAGGGGTGGTAGTGAATGAAAGAATGGCGCAGACAGTGGGATGTCGTGTTATATCTCCTGCACGTGCTCATCTGAATAGGTCAAAGGTCTTGTGAGAGGGTTAATAGCTGGGATTGAGGGCACAGTACTTCTCGAGTGAACGTACCAAAATATGACAATTTAATTTGTACACAGATCGAGACCGTCAGTGTTCCTCCAAGACTGTTGAGATCTGTGTAAAATGGAATATTTTGGTCAAAAATACAAATAACATTTAATGGTATGTTTTGCCTATCGAAACAAAGATGTCTCGGTAAAAAAGATTAATTTTGTATATGTGTTTGTGTGTACTCTGCTCTGCATTGTGTCAATGGTTTTTTTCTCTAAAATCGGTCGGTTGATTAAGGAAATATGTTTATGCATAGATATATGATCTTCTTTGCCTCTGCCGACGACCGTTTTTAACCGCTTGCTTCCCAGAGGGCGTCATCGACCCGAACGAAATCTTCAAAATCTCCCGAAGGGTTTGGAATTCTGGGTAGGGAAATCCTTTCATGAAACGACGTCAGCGCCTTTCGGCGACTGGTCAATACATTTCTGAGCTGGACTGTCAACATAATGTCGGTCACACTTGAAATGAATGCTACATGAGTTTGCTTTCAAAACTGATGCGAAGTGAAGAGGAGCAAATATAGGGTCAGTTAATCAACTTGACTTACCTCCAATAGGGAGATCGACAGAACTTACAGTACACAAATACGAACGGAGAAACTCGGAAACCGACGAGTCGATCCTGATACACACGCTTGAAAATTCACGTGTAAATATTCAAAACACAACTTTCTATTTTGACCAACAGTGTTTGCTCAATCATTCTAGTTGTTACTTTGGTGGTCACGGTTTCCAATCTCGTAGCCGTCAAGAACTTTTTTCAAACTTAAAAAAAAATCAACTTTGAAAAAAAAAAGTCAACTTTATCTTTATTTCCTGAACTCGTAATTCTTGTATTTTATTCGTTTTAATTCATTCCAAAGGTTTTGAGTGCTGTATTGAATATCGAATTCACCAAAGTATTGTATGATTATCGAGTACTTCCATTGAACGATTTCCCAGAATTACCCATTCTATTTTTAGTAACATCGGCTTTTATGGAAAGCCCAATGGGCGGTTGTACCACCGCGATTCGACTGCATGATATGGAAGTGAATGACTTCTAATTATATTATGTATTTTTGTATTTTTTTTAATTGAGAAACTGGTCGAATTTTAGCCTACAAATACGTCAAGTAATTTCGCTATTATCAGCCATATCCGAAAGACACGTAGCAATAATTCAAATATAAAGACATCATTGTAACAACGCAAACCAGGGACTTCCACCACTTAAAAATAGATCAATTTGATTGTGATTAATCGGTCAAATACCCAACCAATAACCAAACTCTCATTGTAACAACGCAAACCAGGGACTTCCACCACTTAAAAATAGATCAATTTGATTGTGATTAATCGGTCAAATACCCAACCAATAACCAAACTCTCGTTTATATAATTCTTGTCATGTCATCATATATTCAATGGTCTGTCTCATACAGACTGTCCGGTATAATAAGGTGTACTTTTAAAAAAATAGAAATAACGGTTTTATTACCGGCTAATTTTGACCAAAATAATTATCGAAGCGATCATGCGGCATGCAGACAAGATTGAACAAAGGCCTACCTTATGCAGCCAATCACACACCTGATCTCATGAATATGGATAGGATAATTCTCACCAAACAATTTCACTCCAGTTGAACATGCCTTTCTATTGCTTCGATTTTTCTTTTGCAAGTGCAAGGAACATATTTTATTCAGAATCGATATCAGACAGTAAGGAAATGATGTAAAACATTTCACGTAAACTTTCAGGCGAGCTGCGCGTGATAAACCAAAAGAGTCCCGGCCTGACAGTTATAACATTTCGCAGGTCACCTAGAATCAGTCCTGATTGGTCAAATGGCCTTAAGGTGCACTGAAATGGTAATCAATAATTATTTCTCTAATATTTTCACACTTATTTCAACATACTCTGAAAATATCACAAACAAAATATTAGCAAAATACGAACGAATTCGATTTTTTAGGTCAATCGGTGTCGTATGTTTTTAAATAACGCAACACGAGCCATCGCGGAGGATGTCATCTTTGCTTGTGCCATGCTCTTGATTTCGTCATTGTCGAACACAAA
Source organism: Littorina saxatilis (assembly GCF_037325665.1). Lineage (NCBI taxonomy): Eukaryota > Metazoa > Mollusca > Gastropoda > Littorinimorpha > Littorinidae > Littorina > Littorina saxatilis. The sequence continues at coordinate 63,887,486 of NC_090248.1, read as the reverse complement.
GAAGCAGCTCATGGGATATGAGAGTATTACTTTATACACATGTGACATCTGGTGTATTGAGATGAGTGCATACGCAGGGTTAAAGTGGTGCTTTCCGCGGACAGTTAACAGCAAATAATTATACACGATATGTTCCAATGTGAAACTAATACAAAATAGTTTTCAAAATAGTCAGATTTGATGCAGTGGTACTAAATAAGGCTTGGGAAGTTGTGCTCTGAAACTAGAATGGTTGGTGGTGGTTTTTTTTATATTTAGTCAAGTTTTGACTAAATATTTTAACATCGAGGGGGAATCGAAACGAGGGTATGGTGTATGTGCGTGTGTCTGTGTGTGTGTCTGTGTGTGTGTCTGTGTGTGTGTGTAGAGCGATTCAGACTAAACTACTGGACCGATCTTTATGAAATTTGACATGAGAGTTCCTGGGTATGAAATCCCCATACGGTTTTTTCATTTTTTTGATAAATGTCTTTGATGACGTCATATCCGGCTTTTCGTGAAAGTTGAGGCGGCACTGTCACGCCCTCATTTTTCAACCAAATTGGTTGAAATTTTGGTCAAGTAATCTTCGACGAAGCCCGGGGTTCGGTATTGCATTTCAGCTTGGTGGCTTAAAAATTAATTTATGACTTTGGTCATTAAAAATCGGAAAATTGTAAAAAAAAAATAAAAATTTATAAAACGATCCAAATTTACGTTTATCTTATTCTCCATCATTTGCTGATTCCAAAAACATATAAATATGTTATATTCGGATTAAAAACAAGCTCTGAAAATTAAATATATAAAAATTATTATCAAAATTTTTTTTTCGAAATCAATTTAAAAACACTTTCATCTTATTCCTTGTCGGTTCCTGATTCCAAAAACATATAGATATGATATGTTTGGATTAAAAACACGCTCAGAAAGTTAAAACAAAGAGAGGTACAGAAAAGCGTGCTATCCTTCTTAGCGCAACTACTACCCCGCTCTTCTTGTCAATTTCACTGCCTTTGCCATGAGCGGTGGACTGACGATGCTACGAGTATACGGTCTTGCTGAAAAAGGGCAGCTACTTGACTAAATATTGTATTTTCGCCTTACGCGACTTGTTTATATTTAGTCAAGTTTTGACTAAATATTTTAACATCGAGGGGGAATCGAAACGAGGGTCGTGGTGTATGTGCGTGTGTGCGTGTGTGTGTCTGTGTGTGTGTGTGTGTGTGTGTGTGTGTGTGTGTGTGTGTGTGTGTGTGTAGAGCGATTCAGACTAAACTACTGGACCGATCTTTATGAAATTTGACATGAGAGTTCCTGGGTATGAAATCCCCATACGGTTTTTTCATTTTTTTGATAAATGTCTTTGATGACGTCATATCCGGCTTTTCGTGAAAGTTGAGGCGGCACTGTCACGCCCTCATTTTTCAACCAAATTGGTTGAAATTTTGGTCAAGTAATCTTCGACGAAGCCCGGACTTCGGTATTGCATTTGAGCTTGGTGGCTTAAAAATTAATTAATGACTTTGGTCATTAAAAATCGGAAAATTGTAAAAAAAATAAAAATTTATAAAACGATCCAAATTTACGTTTATCTTATTCTCCATCATTTGCTGATTCCAAAAACATATAAATATGTTATATTCAGATTAAAAACAAGCTCTGAAAATTAAATATATAAAAATTATTATCAAAATTAAATTGTCCAAATCAATTTAAAAACACTTTCATCTTATTCCTTGTCGGTTCCTGATTCCAAAAACATATAGATATGATATGTTTGGATTAAAAACACGCTCACAAAGTTAAAACAAAGAGAGGTACAGAAAAGCGTGCTATCCTTCTTAGCGCAACTACTACCCCGCTCTTCTTGTCAATTTCACTGCCTTTGCCATGAGCGGTGGACTGACGATGCTACGAGTATACGGTCTTGCTGAAAAATGGCATTGCGTTCAGTTTCATTCTGTGAGTTCGACAGCTACTTGACTAAATATTGTATTTTCGCCTTACGCGACTTGTTCTTTTTAACGTCCCTTCAACCGATATCGGCAATGCGGGACCGATCCAAGTACTATATAATGCAACCCCATGTTCTTGGAATTAAATCTTGTTCAAACCAATGCAAGTTTGTTTCAGCGACTCCTGCAGTGAAATGCATGAATGGAGACTACCCTAGTTCGCAACTAAACGTAGTTTCGAACTAAGAAGTTGGTAACTATAGCTTTAGTTAGTCTGCAATGCACGAGTGCGAACTTGGTCCGAGACTACTAAGTTACCAACCAAAAGCGTATAGTTCCGAACTTTAGATTTAGTTCCAAACTACCGTGATAGTCTTCTCTATTCATGCATTCCACTTCTGAGCGACTAAAGTTGGCGGAAAACTGGTTAAAAGATTGCCATGAGAACAGCACTTAACACGAGGAAGAGAGTACCTTTAAGAAACAGCATTACTGAGAGCCCGCATCCCCGCGTACGTCGTCAGCATCTGCTGTTACCCGCGACTACCGCAATGCCAGGAGACTAGTAATAAGACCCGCCCGCATTAGGGAGGAGAGAGAGAGAGCACTGAGAGAGACAGAAGAAGACACACAGTTCTGTCAAAGGGCGCGAACAGCCAGTGACAGTGTGGGGAGAGAAAGAACGTACGTGCTGCACGTGGTTTAAACAGCGGCGTTTTTTACGCAGATGTGAAAGTGACGAAGAGATTTCTGTAATGCGAGTCTGGAAAACAAAGCTTGGAACTAACAAACAAGGAAGGTATGTTGTTGGAACGTTTAATTATTAACAAAACAAAACGTTACGTTCACAAATATTTCGAACTAGCGGTCTTTTAAGTGCACAAACAAACACTAATTAGATATCCATAATTATCTCAAAATATTCAGTATTCCTCTGACACTGAGGTGAACTGTGGAGTAAAGCTATCTTCAAGCTTTCAGATAGAATCCTGTGGAGTAAAGCTATCTTCAAGCTTTCAGATAGAATCCTGTGGAGTAAAGCTATCTTCAAGCTTTCAGATAGAATCCTGTGGAGTAAAGCTATCTTCAAGCTTTCAGATAGAATCCTGTGGAGTAAAGCTATCTTCAAGCTTTCAGATAGAATCATGTGGAGTAAAGCTATCTTCAAGCTTTCAGATAGAATCCTGTGGAGTAAAGCTATCTTCAAGCTTTCATAGAATCCTGTGGAGTAAAGCTATCTTCAAGCTTTCAGATAGAATCCTGGGGAGTAAAGCTATCTTCAAGCTTTCAGATAGAATCCTGTGGAGTAAAGCTATCTTCAAGCTTTCAGATAGAATCCTGGGGAGTAAAGCTATCTTCAAGCTTTCAGATAGAATCCTGGGGAGTAAAGCTATCTTCAAGCTTTCAGATAGAATCAGAGCATGCCTCTCCTTGGACACACACAGTGCCTAACAAACAAAGACACAAAGGTGAATTTAAAGGCTGACATAGTCCTATTTAATTAGTTTAATTACTTCCAGGGCTTTTCCCATCGTTGCGGGGATGTATAAATTAAGCTTCCTGCCAAGTTTTAGGTTTGAAGGCCTTACCAATTACGAGAAATAATGTATTCTTTATTGGATTGTTTAGCAACAGTTCTCCAGGACTTGGGCTATTTTTAGACCGTTGACGTCACTTTGTGACGTTTCGTAAACCAAAGATAGCGTTTGAGACTGTTCTGTTTACATTCGACACTATCAACACCAATTTGCAATACTGAAATAATGTTTTCTGTGTTCGAAAGCTACAGCCAATCGTTATTATATCCCCTTAGGTACAGTTTTATAACATTATTGGCACATGTAAACAATATGAATTAATTAATGAACGCTACGAGTATGGCAGCCTTTAACGACTGTCTTCAACCTCCGAAAATTGCCAACACTTATATGACCATGTTGGCATACAAATAAATATATAGATATAAACATTTTAAAAATCTTGGCCACGCCCATGACAGCCCATAAAAACTCCGACCGAGTTATTTCCGAACATCGTCAAGTCAAGTCAAGTCAAGTCAATACTTTTTTTTTAAACCCTAGGGTTACATGAATTCTAAAAAAAAAATTACAACACTTCAAATTAACCGGAAATAAATCAAGTTTAATTCATAACTAAATAATTGTAATCATACATTTTTTAACAGGACTGAATTTGTTTCTGTTTTCGTTTTTGTTTTAATAAAAAAAAATGTGAACAAATCATCAGAACTCTTTCAAAATGTTCTTAATATAGTATATCAAATTCAATAACTTCCGGTTTTTTGCTAATTCAAATAAATATTTAAATTTGACTGTATTTGAATTTCTACGAAAATACAATGGTAACAACTTTTTCCTCAAATGTTACACTGAAATATATAATGAAATTCATATCCGAGTTTTCCAGACTGGCATTTAACACATATTCTTTCGCTATGTGGTATATTTAATATTCGGCCAGAAATTGCACAAACTTCAGGCATCTCAAAAGTCAAAGTTTATTGACAGGGTAGCATTAGTCTTGGACGCACTACAACGGTAGCTTAATTTTTTTTATTTTTTATGGGGGGGGTGCTTTTTTTTAATTTAATTTTGAATTATTCGCTTATTTGTTTTGAGAACAAACATGACAAGTTATTTTCGAAGAAAACACAATCTTTAGAAACTTGAAAACGCAACGTGATACAAACTAACGTCTGATAAAAAGTGGCTTTGTAATGTGGCACCAGGAAAAAAAAGATACATCAGATTCCAAGATGATGTTAACTCTGCAGTAAGCCGTCTTGGGGAACCCAATATGTTTGCTTTTTTTAAAATAATTTTTAAAAATTTTATTCAATTAATAAAACACAAGATAACAAACATGGTAACTGTATTTTCTGTTTGCACTCATATTCTCTCATTTACATGCGGTTCAGAAAAACTTTTACATTATACAAAAGGACTAAAAATAGTCATACGTGAAAAAAATATACGTGTCAACATGTGTAGCATCAAAATGATCATATGTCATCATATATTGATCTTTTTAAAAACAATATTCGCATCATAATGTATGGCTGTCTTTACCTTATATCAAAGAAAATAAACAATAGTTTGTTTTTAATTAATTAATAAAACTTCAGACTAACGAAATCTCAAAACAACAGGATTTCCAAAAATAATTTCCAGTGTTAATCTTGAATCGGTTTTTTTAAAAATGCTTACGGTAGCTTAGTTGTGGGAAGTAAGGTTTCTGACATTTTGGAGAAAGCCTGC
>NC_090248.1:63847271-63877271 GCF_037325665.1 Littorina saxatilis | reverse complement strand
GCAAAGAAAATAGCAACAAGACATGCAAACATCTCACAAAGCCGAGCAAGCAGATTGACATGTCTAATGAAAAACAAAGAGGTACTGAGTCGGAAACAAGATCGCGATTCTTTCCTTCGCTGCACGACGCAAATCTTCTGTGACCTTTGACCAAACGTAGCTTCCACATTCGATCACTCAGCTTAATATTTACAACAGAAAGCCGAGGGGATGGGATACCGAGATGAACCTACAGAACTGTGCATCCTCAAACCTGACATATTCATCCCAACATTTAATGAACTCAAAAACACAGAAAGTTGCTTTCACACGCCATCTTTGATTGCCAGTGGTTATCAAACCGGGACTCGTGTGGTTATCAGCACGGAACCCGTGTTTCAAAGCATGGCTCCCTGGGTTGATTGTGCACTTATTTTCTCACTACCAAAATGATGACAAAAACGATGTTTGATGGTTTGTTGACAGACCAGCTTTTTTGTCGGTCCTCGGGGGGGCATATCGACTTTTGTTTCATATTTATTGACCGCGGCCTTCGGCCTTGGTCAATAAATATGAAACAAAAGACGATATGCTCCCCCTCGGACCGACAAAAAAGCTGGTCTGTCAACAACCCATCAAACATCTTATAATATTGCTATTTCATATGTTACGTGGATTTCCATTGGTCAATTGGGCAAAACTGAGCTCAGTGCAAAAGTGATATCGACGACATTTCCGTCGATATCAGTTTTGATATCGACGACCTCTTTATTGCTTCCCCACTTCAAAAACAAAAACATCTACATTTAAAAACAAACAAATATATATGAAAATGTAATGATCCCAGAATTAAGTTGAGCAAATGACTAAAGACTTTTTGAAAGAAAAGACATTTTGAAATGCTGAAAAGTACAAGAAAAGAATGAACAAAAAGAGATAATAATCAGAGGGAGGGATATGGAACAGCCAAAACTGAGACAAATACTTTTGTAATTTCTTTACAGTAAATACAAAATGTCCAGAGAATTTGCAATATTTCTAACATTGACTGACTGTGTGATGATATTTTCTGATATTGGTCTGTTTCGACAGTGATATCAAAATCGAGACCTCCGGTCTCGATTTTGATATCACTGTCTCAACAGACCATAGCGTGTGTCTGTCTGTGCGTGTGTGTGTGTAGAGCGATTCAGACCAAACTACTGGACCGATCTTTATGAAATTTGACATGAGAGTTCCTGGGAATGATATCCCTGGATTTTGTTTCTTTTTTCCCATGAATACTTTTGATGACGTCATATCCGGCTTTTTTGTAAAAGTTGAGGCGGCACTGTCACACCCTCATTTTTCAATCAAATTGATTGAACTTATTGTAAAGCAAACTTTGATGAAGGCCGGACTTCGGTATTGCATTTCAGCTTGGTGGCTTAAAAATTAATTTATGACTTTGGTCATTAAAAATCTGAAAATTGTAAAAAAAAAAATTTTTTTAAACGATCCAAATTTACGTTCATCTTATTTTTCATCATTTTCTGATTCCAAAAACATATAAATATGTTATATTCGGATTAAAAACAAGCTCTGAAAATTAAAAATATAAAAATTATTATTAAAATAAAATGTCCGAAATCGATTTAAAAACAATTTCATCTTATTCCTTGTGGGTTCCTGATTCCAAAAACATATAGATGTGATATGTTTGGATTAAAAACACGCTCAGAAAGTTAAAAAGAATAGAGATAAAGAATGGGCCATTATTAAACTGGTTTACAGACTACCTAACAGATCGAAAGCAAGCAGTTGTATTAAAAGGCAGTAAATCAACTTATCTTCCAGTAGTAGCGGGAGTTCCTCAAGGATCAGTGCTTGGACCTTTGCTTTTCCTAATTTATGTAAACGACATTGTACGTGACATAGAATCTACGATTAAGCTTTTTGCTGACGACACTAGCATGTACTTGTCTCTAGCCAATCACAACATCCGTGCCGAAATTTTAAACTCAGATCTTGAAAAAATTGTAAATTGGGCAGAAACATGGAAGGTAGCATTTAACCATGCAAAAACTGAATTGGTGAACTTTTGTACACAAAGAACCCCTGATATCGCAGATCTAAACTTTGGCAATACCATCCTTGAAAGTTCCCAAAATCACAAACACTTAGGAATAATAATACAAAACAACTGTAAATGGGATGAACATATAAAATCTCTTGTTGCAAAGTGCAGAACTCTCGTAGCTTGCTTGCGTACATACAAATATGGACTGAGTCGAAAATCATTGGAAATTATGTATAAATCTTTCATTCTACCACACTTTGATTATTGCGACATAATATGGGACAATTGTAGCAAAACCCTAACAGATGAACTCGAAAAGTTAAACCTAGATGCAATACGAACAATCATCGGAGCTGTCCGCGGAACCAGTCACTTTAAGCTTTACGGAGAATCTGGACTCCAATCATTATCTGAAAGGCGTAACCGTCATAAACTAACAATGTTCCATAAAATTATTCACGACAAGACCCCCCCATACCTACAAGCAGCACTCCCACCTCTCGTAGCAGCCAACAACCCCTACCACAGACGCCGCCCCTTAGAACGAAGTATACCCCCACATCGAACAGAAACGTACAAAACATCCTTTTTTCCTTCGACAACAGTACTCTGGAACCAACTACCTGAACAAATACAGTTAACTGACTCCCTCGGGGAATTTAAACATTACTTAACAAAAGACGACACACAAATTCCCGTTTACTTCTACAGTGGCAGTCGACAAACACAAATAATCCACACAAAAATGAGACTTAATATTAGTGATCTAAAGAAAGACTTAGTTGAGCGACACCTTGCGGAAAACAGCGTATGCGACTTTGGTGATGGAACAGAAACTGCAACACACTTCTTACTAGAATGCCGTTTACACTTAGCTGCAAGAAACAACACAATCAACAAACTAACCAACAACCTCATACACACAGATATTCTACTTCATGGAAACCCCTCCTTGCAAACAAAAATTAACAAAAAAATATTTTTAACAGTGCAGGAATTTATTGGACAGTCCGGCCGTTTCGAACAGATAAACATGTAAAGTGAAAGCAAAATCGACACGTCTACTCGTCTCTCTCTCTCTCTCTCTCTCTCTCTCTCTCTCTCTCTCTCTCTCTCTCTCTCTCTCTCTCTCTCTCTCTCTCTCTCTCTTTCTCTTTCTCTCTCTCTCACTCTCCCCCTCTCTCCCCTCCCTCCCTCCCTCTCTCCCTCCCTATCTCTTACTCGCAAACACCATAAATATTATATATGTATTCCCAAACGGATTTTTGTTTTGATGTACAATTTTCATTCAATTTTCTTTTCATGTTTGCAAGCTTTTCATTTAAACTGTACAATAGCCGCCATTTATATTATATGTAATTTTCTAGAAATAGTGAACACCACTATAAGCATTATGCTTGTTGTTGTTTACTCAATATGCGTTTTTTGTAAATAATGCACAAACGTTAAATAAAACAGTTTAAACCAGATACAGAAAAGCGTGTTATCCTGCTCAGCGCAACTACTACCCCGCTCTTCTTGTCAATTTCACTGCCTTTGCATCGAGCGGTGTACTGACGATGCTACGAGTATACGCTCTTGCATCTCCTTTGAATTAAATGTGACACAATTAAATTCATATGCGTATATCATTTCTTGTTTTTACATTTAGTCAAGTTTTGACTAAATGTTTTAACATAGAGGGGGAATCGAGACGAGGGTCGTGGTGTATGTCTGTCTGTGTGTGTGTGTGTGCGTGTGTGTGTGTGTGTGTGTGTGTGTGTATGTGTGTATGTGTGTCTGTCTGTGTGTGTGTGTGTGTGTGTAGAGCAATTCAGACCAAACTACTGGACCGATCTTTATGAAATTTGACGTGAGAGTTCCTGGGAATGATATCCCCGGACGTTTGTTTCTTTTTTTCGATAAATGTCTTTGATGACGTCATATCCGGCTTTTTGTAAAAGTTGAGGCGGCACTGTCACACCCTCATTTTTCAATCAAATTGATTGAAATTTTGGCCCAGCAATCTTCGACAAAGGCCGGACTTCGGTATTGCATTTCAGCTTGGTGGCTTAAAAATTAATTAATGACTTTGGTCATTAAAAATCTGAAAATTGTAAAAAAAAAAACAATGTTTTTAAAACGATCCAAATTTACGTTTATCTTATTTTTCATCATTTTCTGATTCCAAAAACATATAAATATGTTATAGCTCTTTCTCACTAGCGAGGCCGGAGGTGTGCACGAGTTTCGTCCCTTTGGTTCGGTAAGTTCCGGTTAAGATAGAGGCGGCAGTCGAGCGCATGAACGTGAAAGAATTGAAAGATTTTCTTCGGAAACATGGCCAACTTGTCAGTGGAAAAAAAGAAGAATTAGTGCGCAGAGCAAGAGGCACGTTTCAGCTGCGAAAAGATGGCAAGGATGCTATCGATAATGCTGTGGAAACAAATGATTCAAGTTAGCATTTGACAGACCACTTCGACTGTCAGTGTCACGAACTTGTAGCCTATGTGTTAAATGATATCAATAATTATTGAGCACACGCGGAATTTGTGCGTGAATCAGTGAGTCCTTTTGATGCTTGGTAGTCATGCATTTATTGTTGTTAACTGGATGTGCGTGTTGTCTAAGGCTAATGTCAGACGGAGCTCGCAAAACACGAAACAAAAGCCGAACAAAAGCAAAACAACACACAAAAGCACCATGTTTTGCTTTTGTTCGGCTTTTGTTTCGTGTTTTGCGAGCTCCATCTGACATTAGCCTAAGAGCAGTTTCACATTACCAGTTCATGGCTCTGTAATGTTACTTCAGTTGTTTTACTTTACATTGTTTACCAACTTTGTTAAACTGCTATTGTTTGTATATGTTTTAGATAAATAAAACCCAAACTGTATCAACTGCGTCTGTTGAAGTGTGTGTGATTATCTGTAAAACAAGTCATTCATCAAGCTTCAGATTCATCATGTCTTTATTCTTTGAATACATATATAATTATATAATACACTGCATTGTCGTTCCTCGGCAAATATTTCAGCCAACTGTGAATAAAAAACAAAATGTAATCACACACAGGTAATAAATATTTTTCCCTTAAAAACATAAAAAGCATAGATACACACCACACAAACCCTATTTATAATTTCATGTACATAATCCCACGTTACAAAATAGTGCACTCCTTACAACACACGCTCACACCTGGTTGGTTTGCGTTCAACTTCTCAGACATATTCAGGCATGAAAATTCTCCGTATTTTCCGTATTTTCCGTATTTTTGAAAAAAATAAACCGTATTTTTTTTATTTTCCGTATTTTTCCTTTTTTTATTTTTTATTTTTTATTTTTTTTATTTTTTTTTTTTAAATTTTCCTAGTCATAGTTATAGTAAAATAGTTTTGGGGCAATGTTTGAATCCAATTTTAAGGCTCAGATAGCCCCAGATTGCATCAAATTGCACCCTTGAAAAAAAAATTTCCGGGGGGGCATGCCCCCGGACCTCCCTTAGAAGTCTTGGCGCTTTGCGCCTGCGAAACTTGGCGCTACGCGCCTGCGAAACTTGGCGCTACGCGCCTTCGAATTTTGTTTTCAGTATTTTTTTTTCAGTTTTCATGCCTGATATTTTAACTGGATACAAAAATTTGGAGTACAAACCAGCATCAGTTTTCATGCATACTAGTTTTATAATTTCTGTCTTCCATGCATTGGGAATGTAAGCATCAAAGAGTGACATACACAGAGTCAATGACTGAGATTTATAGTGACACTAGAGACTACAGTCATACTGAGACACGGCAGTCCTTCTTACAGCTCATGTGCCTGTTACTGTTTCACACAGACAAGAGCAAAATGCACTAATGATTGAAGGAAGTATGTTGTACAACAACATTCTTTTACACTTTTATGTACATGAACAAATAATACCCATCTGATTAACTAGACGAGAAAGTCACTCTGTCAAGTTGCACAAAATCTTGTCATTTTCTAAAAGAAAGAGTAACACGTAGGCGCTGCTCCCAAGCTCTTTTCAGTTGCTTGTTTGTTGGAAGTTTATGTAGCCTGACAACTCTTCCTTCAATAATTTTTCCACGATAGTTATGGCAAATGGCACAGTACTGCTTTCCACCACCACACACTCTGAGCGAGCTTTCTTTCAGTGCAGACGCCATGATGTAGAAGATACCGGAACTAACCCAGCGTTTCTCCTTCGTTGAAGAGCATGGAAAGATAACTCGTACTTGACTAGAAGTGAGAAAGAGCTATATTTGGATTAAAAACAAGCTCTGAAAATTAAAAATACAAAAATTATTATTAAAATAAAATTTCCGAAATCGATTTAAAAACAATTTCATCTTATTCCTTGTGGGTTCCTGATTCCAAAAACATATAGATGTGATATGTTTGGATTAAAAACACGCTCAGAGAGTTAAAAAGAATAGAGATAAAGAAAAGCGTGCTATCCTTCTCAGCGCAACTACTACCCCGCTCTTCTTGTCAATTTCACTGCCATTGCATCGAGCGGTGGACTGACGATGCTACGAGTATACGCTCTTGCTGTAAAAATGCAGTGAGTTCAGTTTCATTCTGTTAGTTCGACAGCTTGACTAAATGTTGTAATTTCGCCTTACGCGACTTGTTTCTTTTTTTGTTTGTGTATATATTCTTTGATTTCTACTGATATCCCCGCCCACAAGAAGTTTTTTTTTCCAAAACGCAAAATCAAAGTTCACTAGTTCGTCAAATGATACTGCTGCGAAGTAAAAACGTTTGCAGTTTTAGATTTTACAATTATGGATCCTTTCTGAAGTGGTAATATAAATCAGCACGGGTCTGCCCAGGCTGTTACGTGAGATAAGAGCATACTTCCACTTGGTCGTATACTAGAAATCAACACACTGGCTGCTTATTGTGTATTGTGGACGAAGGTGTCAATCGTAAAATGAATTTATCACAAGATTCCCAACCAGGATGTCCAAAGGCTGTTCATTTTTGGCAAGTGACGGGCGCAGTGGCGTGGTGGTAAGACGTCGGCCTCCTAATCGGGAGGTCGTGAGTTCGAATCCCGGTCGCTGTCGCCTGGTGGGTTAAAAGTGGAGATTTTTCCGATCTCCCAGGTTAACTTAAGTGCAGACCTGCTTGTGACTTAACCCCCTTCGTGTGTTCACGCAAGCAGAAGACCAAGTGCGCACGGAAAAGATCCTGTAATCCATGTCGGAGTTCGGTTGGTTATGGAAACACGAAAATACCCAGCATGCCTACTCAACGAAAGCGGAGTGAGCTGGCTATGCTCTCAGGGTATAGTGTGGGGAACCCAACTGGGCAAACGAGATCACACGTCACCAGACAATTGTGGAACGTTGAAGAAGAAGAGGGTAAGTGAGCAAGTGGAGGTAGGGTTTTATCCCATGTGGAGGTAGGGTTTTATCCCAAGTGGAGGTAGGGTTTTATCCCAAGTGGAGGTAGGGTTTTATCCCATGTGGAGGTAGGGTTTTATCCCATGTGGAGGTAGGGTTTTATCCCAAGTGGAGGTAGGGTTTTATCCCATGTGGAGGTAGGGTTTTATCCCATGTGGAGGTAGGGTTTTATCCCAAGTGGAGGTAGGGTTTTATCCCAAGTGGAGGTAGGGTTTTATCCCATGTAAAAGCCTGTGCATATCTGAGATAAGTCCACACGGGAGGGATAATGTCTATAACAAGTTTTATTGAGGTTTCATCCAACGAGCTCTTGCTTCAAGGAACCCATAGAAACACTCGAAATTGGTTTTCTAAGCACAAAAACATCTATTTTAATTGCCTGTATTATGCACATTCCTATTCTTTTCTAGCTATTTTAAGGTTAAAGATTTCTACGGGCCTCTTGATTTATGAACGTGAAATGATCCTCTTGTTGCTACCTAATTGCCGTATAACTCTTGTTGCTACCTAATTGCCGTATAACTCTTGTTGCTACCTAATTGCCATATTACTCTTGTTGCTACCTAATTGCCATGTAACTCTTGTTGCCACCTAATTGCCATATAACTCTTGTTGCCACCTAATTGCCGTATAACTCTTGTTGCTACCTAATTGCCATATAACTCTTGTTGCTACCTAATTACCATATAACTCTTGTTGCTACCTAATTGTCATGTAACTCTTGTTGCTACCTAATTACCATATAACTCTTGTTGCTACCTAATTGCCATGTAACTCTTGTTGCTACCTAATTGCCATGTAACTCTTGTTGCCACCTAATTGCCATATAACTCTTGTTGCTACCTAATTGCCATGTAACTCTTGTTGCTACCTAATTGCCGTATAACTCTTGTTGCTACCTAATTGCCATATAACGTTTGCATTAGAATCTGGAGAAGAAAAAAAACGAAACCTATACACGCCCGTTTACGGTACGGGGGTGTAAATAGACGATTTATGGAAATAAGTCGGGTTTGTATGGGTTGTGACAGAGTGAGTTCCCTTGCTTTTGGTAGCCGGGGCAAATATTGACATGTGCTTCCTGTACACGTGTTTGAGACACACACCCTCGCTGGTGTCTGCATGGCCTGTAATGTCATGTTGGGAAACTTTTGCTTAAAGCACGTCCTTAACTGGGCGAAGAAGATTTAGCACTGAGTTTTCGGTGAAAAGACACTCGCGAAGTCGCCTTCAGGCATGAAGGACCGCCTTTATTTTAGGTTGATGTCATAGTTATCATCAGAAATGATTGAGTTAGTTCCCTTTAGTACTCAGAAGTCACGTGACTTGTGAGTGCTGACTACTTCCTCTGTGCATGCGTAAAGACGGATCTGTGTTTTTGCACACCTGTATATATACGGGTTGCGTATAGGAATCGGTCTGGGGGGCCCGGGTAGCTCAGGTGGTAGAGCACTGGACTTGTGATCGAGAGGTCGCTGGTTCGAATCCGGGCCGGGACGGACACGGGTCAACTTTATGTGCAGACCCAGAGACGGTATCCATCTCCCACCCCCGTGTCACCACAATGGCACGTTAAAGATCTTGGTCACTCTACCATAAGTGCAGATGGCTGATACCACCTAAACACGCAAACATCAAAAAGCCGTGAGGGCGTAAAACTCGAATCGTATAAACCAATTCATGTCCAATATAGGCAATTAAGACCTGACGGACAATAAGCCCCTGGTACTCTGGGTTCATTGTCTGTACCCTCTGTTCTGTTTTGCACAGGCCATCAACCAGTACCTGATTCCAGTCATCTGCTGCGTGGGGCTGTTCGGGGGGATCTGCAGCTGTGTGGTGTTCACCTTCACCACCTTCCAGTACCAGCCGTGTTCACAGTACCTGGCTGTGCTCACCGCCTCCGACTCTGGTTTCCTGATAGCGCTGCTGATTTCATGGTTCACCACGTTCCCCAGCCTGGCTGTCACGCCGGGCTACTGCCAGGTGAGTCAGTCACAAGTCACACGTCAGAATGGTTTATTGTTTAATTTATGAGCCCATTGTAAAGTGGGAGGGGGGGGAGGATTTTAGGAGGGGTGTTCAAACACTCGATCAAATATTGAAACCGAATCCGAAAGTTCACGTGCAGCAAGTAGCATGAAAGAGAGTGTCCAGGTAACTGTGTGTGTGTGTGTGTGTGTGTGTGTGGTTGTGTGTGTGTGTGTGTGTGGTTGTTTGTGTGTGTGTGTGCGTGTGTGTTTGTGTGTGTGGTTGTTTGTGTGTGTGTGTGCGTGTGTGTGTGTGTGTTTGTGTGTGTGTGTGTGCGTGTGTGTGTGGTTGTTTGTGTGTGTGTGTGTGGTTGTTTGTGTGTGTGTGTGTGTGTGTGGTTGTTTGTGTGTGTGTGTGCGTGTGTGTGTGGTTGTTTGTGTGTGTGTGTGGTTGTTTGTGTGTGTGTGTGTGTGTGTGTGGTTGTTTGTGTGTGTGTGTGCGTGTGTGTGTGTGTGTGTGTGTGTGGTTGTTTGTGTGTGTGTGTGTGTGTGTGTGTGTGTGTGTGTGTGGGTGTGTGTGTGTGTGTAGTTGTGTGTGTGTGTGTGTGTGGTTGTGTGTGTGTGTGTGTGTGGGTGGGTGTGTGTGGGTGGGTGGGTGGGTGTTGGTGTGGGTGTGGGTGTGGGTGGGTGGGTGTAGGTGTGTGTGTGTGTGTAGTTGTGTGTGTATGTGTGTGTGTGTGGGTGGGTGTGGGTGGGTGGGTGTAGGTGTGTGTGTGTAGTTGTGTGTGTGTGTGTGTAGTTGTGTGTGTGTGTGTGTGGGTGGGTGTGGGTGGGTGGGTGTGGGTGGGTGGGTGTAGGTGTGTGTGTGTGTGTGTGTGTGTGTGTGTGTGTGTGTGTAGTTGTTTGGTTGGTTGGTTGTGCAAATCTCATTCTCTAGGTTTTGTGCTAAAGTCCGTGTCAAGTCTTTATTTATCGTTTTGCCTGTCTCAGTTTCTGTCTGTCTGCCTGCCTGTCTGTCTATTTTTCTGTCTGTCTGACTATCTGTCTGTCTGTCTGACTATCTGTCTGTCTGTCTGTCAGACTCTCTCTCTTTCTCTCTCTCGCTCTCGCTCTCTCTCTCTCTCTCTCTCTCTCTCTCTCTCTCTCTCTCTCTCTCTCTCTCTCTCTCTCTCTCTCTTCTTAAATCAAATGATTATTATACCAAGTTTAACTCGTTTTCTACAACCCATAGCAATCATTCACGGTTGCACGCGTGTTCTGTTTTTCCATTTACGGTACTTGTTTTAATTCCCATTCTTATTTCTGAACCGGATGTAATGTTGTAGCATTATACAAGTTTTACATTGAATTTTCACTGCGTGCAGCTTGTGCGTTATCAAGAGCATGTTTGTTTGTTTGTTCGTGGGCTGAAACTCCCACGGCTTTTACGTGTATGACCGTTTTTTACCCCGCCATTTAGGCAGCCATACGCCGCTTTCGGAGGAAGCATGCTGGGTATTTTCGTGTTTCTATAACCCACCGAACTCTGACATGGATTACAGGATCTTTTTCGTGCGCACTTGGTCTTGTGCTTGCGTGTACACACGGGGGGTGTTCGGACACCGAGGAGAGTCTGCACACAAAGTTGACTCTGAGAAATAAATCTCTCGCCGAACGTGGGGACGAACTCACGCTGACAGCGGCCAACTGGATACAAATCCAGCGCGCTACCGACTGAGCTACATCCCCGCCCATCATGAGCATTATTTGGTTTAAATCATAGCCTTGCTAGGCTTATATTATTGAGCCGTTTTGTTTTCGCTCAGTGGGCTTTTTGTTGTTGTTTTTGTTTGTTTATTCGTTTGTTTGTTTCTCCCTTTCTGTCTGTCTGTCTGTCTGTCTGTCTGTCTGTCTGTCTGTCTGTCTGTCTGTCTGTCTGTCTGTCTGTCTATCATTCTATTTGTTTGTTTAAGAAGGAACAAGTCGCGTAAGGCGAAAATACAACATTTAGTCAAGTAGCTGTCGAACTCACAGAATGAAACTGAACGCAATGCCATTTTTCAGCAAGACCGTATACTCGTAGCATCGCCAGTCCACCGCTCATGGCAAAGGCAGTGAAATTGACAAGAAGAGCGGGGTAGTAGTTGCGCTAAGAAGGATAGCACGCTTTTTTGTATCTCTCTTTGTTTTAACTTTCTGAGCGTGTTTTTAATCCAAACATATCATATCTATATGTTTTTGGAATCAGGAACCGACAAGGAATAAGATGAAAGTGTTTTTAAATTGATTTCGACAATTTAATTTTGATAATAATTTTTATATATTTAATTTTCAGAGCTTGTTTTTAATCCAAATATTACATATTTATATGTTTTTGGAATCAGAAAATGATGGAGAATAAGATGAACGTAAATTTGGATCGTTTTATAAATCGTCGAAGATTACTTGACCAAAATTTCAACCAATTTGGTTGAAAAATGAGGGCGTGACAGTGCCGCCTCAACTCTCACGAAAAGCCGGATATGACGTCATCAAAGACATTTATCAAAAAAATGAAAAAAACGTTCGGGGATTTCATACCCAGAAACTCTCATGTCAAATTTCATAAAGATCGGTCCAGTAGTTTAGTCTGAATCGCTCTACACACACACACACACACACACACACACAGACACACAGACACACACACGCACATACACCACGACCCTCGTTTCGATTCCCCCTCGATGTTAAAATATTTAGTCAAAACTTGACTAAATATAAAAAGCAGCTCAGCATTAATTATAGATGCTATTTCTGTGTTCGGTTTTTCTATGAGACACTCACTCACCAACAACCCTTTTTGCAGTCACTTTCTGGGCGTTTAGATATATATTTTTACATTTAGTCAAGTTTTGACTAAATGTTTTAACGTAGAGGGGGGAATCGAGACGAGGGTCGTGGTGTATGTGCGTGTGTGTGTGTGTGTGTGTGTGTGTGTGTGTAGAGCGATTCAGACTAAACTACTGAACCGATCTTTATGAAATTTGACATGAGAGTTCCTGGGTATGATATCCCCGAACGTTTTATTCATTTTTTTGATAAATGTCTTTGATGACGTCATATCTGGGTTTTCGTGAAAGTTGAGGCGGCACTGTCACGCCCTCATTTTTCAACCAAATTGGTTGAAATTTTGGCAAAGCAATCTTCGACGAAGCCCGGACTTCGGTATTGCATTTCAGCGTGGTGGCTTAAAAATTAATTAATGACTTTGGTCATTAAAAATCTGAAAATTGTAAAAAAGAATTTTTTTTTATAAAACCATCCAAATTTAACCTCAACATGCCAGGACGTTTACGTCAAGGAATAGAAGAACGCGCATGCGCAAGCTCACTGAATACGCACGCAATGCTTCACAAACAGACATAAATTTTATCTCTTGGATTATCGCTTACATCCTTCTTGTGTGTGTAATTATTTGTGGAAAGCTGCACTTCAATGTGTTGCTCGGACTGATTTGTGTATTGTGACAGTTTTTTGGATTGTATTTCTCAATGGTTTAGGTAAGTGAACAGTTTTTCTTTCATCGGTATTTGCGTCCACGCATACAGCGGAAAGGCAATGGCGGCCCTTCATGATGAGTCAGATAGCGAACGAAAGGAATGCGCAGATTTGTCGCGTAGTGGGGCTAACTATGGAGTGCAAGAGATGTTTTTCGGAGTTGATGCGACGACTATTTTGATAGTATGGAGAAAAGGATGCATAATTTAGAAGAGAGTGACAGCCGAGTGTTGAACACGAGAATGAAGCCAGTTCCGACAGGGTCGGACATTTCTCTGGCATTGTCGCTGAGAGGGTCAGCGAAGATGACACAAATGAGCTCGCCAGGGGCGAGGAGGAAGATGAGAAAAGCGTTTTTCAAGTGGTGGTGGAAAACGCTAACAGTACCACTAGTGAACCTGATATTATATGGACATTCTGGAATTAAAGCCAGTTCCGACAGGGTCGGAAACTTCTCTGGCATTGTCGCTGACAGGGTCAGCGAAGAAGACACAAATGAGCTTGCCAGGGGCGAGGAGGAAGATGAGGAAAGCGGTTTTTGAAAAACGCGAACAGTAGCACTGGTAAACCGAATATTCTGGACACTCTAGAGTTAGACCTAGAGCTGGCAGAAAAAGATGGGGCCCCAATTGCTGAGAAATTGGACAAAATCGTTGAAAACAGATTCACTGTCCGCATGTCAGACCAGAAATTGCAAGAAAAACTAGACAAGCACTTGGTGTCAGACAATTGCAAGCAAATTAAAGCTCCTCATTTAAACGAGGAGCTAATTGACAAAGGAAGTGTGGACAGGAATGCAAGGAAAAATAATATGCGCCTGTACAACATTCAAAAACTGCTGTCTAAAGACTACGCTGCTTTAATAAATGCATCAGACAAGCTTCATTCAGACATGCTTGAAATGTCAAACCAGACGACCGGCGATCTTGACAAATAAGTAGTGCTAAAAATGGCAAACGAAGGTCTCGAAGCAAATGGTGACGTCATTGCTCTTTTGGGTACAGCATAGTTAGAACTCTCTCAGAGTAATTGCTGTAATAGAGACAGCTGCTGAAAAAACAAAGAGGCTGCTTCAGCAAATCGTGACTCACTTCGTCAGCATAACGTGAACTACATTTCCGTAGCCAAAACAAGTAACGATCCCGACTGACCTTAGGTCACACGCTGACTCAAATATAGTAGGTCACACGTACACAAACAATTAACGTGCCGACTGACGCCAGTAACATTCCCGTCAATGATCTGAAAGACAAATTTAAAGCAGGACAAATTTGGAAAAATATAGAACATTGGGAGAAATTGACTTCAGACAAGGTTGTACTTAGTATGGTGCAAGGGGTAAACATTGATTTTACAGAAGTGCCTGTGCATAGTGGTGAGATTTTTCAACCTAAGTTTTCACAAGAACAGAAATGGCCATTGACGCAGAAGTAGAGGAGCTGATAAGGAAAGGAGTAGTTGTTGACTGCAGTCATAGTATGGGTGAATACATCGCACCTATTTTTGTGAGACCGAAGAAAGACAATAAGCTTAGACGACCTTAAACTCAAGAACTTGAATAAGATAGTTGAGTATCATCATTTAAAACTGGAAACATTACGTCATGCTTTAGCGCTGGTGACAGAGTGTTGTTGGTTTGCTTCTATTGGATTTAAAAGAGGCTTATTTCTTAGTTCATGTGAATGAAAAATCACAAGAGTACCTGAAGTTTTTCGGGGTTTTTCCTAATGGATTGGCGTGTTGCCCACGTCTGTTTACCAAGATTCTCAAACCTGTGATGGCCCACCTTCATAGCTTAGGGTTTATCTCTACCATCTTTATAGACGACACTTTGTTGATCGGTGATTCTGAGATAGAGTGCATCAGAAATGTTAAAGCATCAATTGATTTGTTTCAAAAACTGGGGTTTGTCATCCATCCTACCAAATCAGTTCCCACCTTCCCACCAAATTATGTATCTAGGGTTTGAAATCAAATCAGACACAATGACAGTGAGGCTGACTCAAAAAAGGAAGGACAGAATCTTGGTATTAGCCAACAGTCTACTAGACAAAGGGAGATCAAAGATTAGAGAGCTGGCTAAATTGATTGGCATGGCAGTGGCTAGTATTCAAGGAGTGAAATATGGGGCTCTGTGGTACAGAAACATGGAAAAATGACAAAAATTGTGGCATTGAAACAGAACCATGGAAAATATGATGCTGAAATGATTTTCTCAGAGGAAGCCAAACGGGACATGGTATGGTGGAGAGATAACATTCTAGTAGCTGATAGCCCGGTTGATGTTTCACCGGGAGAGCCAGAATTTGTTATCAATTCAGATGCGTCTCTAACAGGATGGGGTTGTTCTTGTACTGAGGGCAGAACAGGTGGGCACTGGACACAGACAGAAAAACAGATGCACATTAATGTGTTAGAACTGCAAGCTGCATTGTTTGCTCTAAAGGCTTTTGCGAGGGACAAGAGGGGTATTCACATTCGACTTATGCTCGATAATACCACAGATGTGGCATGCCTAGCTAACATGGAAACTAATCACTCAGCTCAGTGTAATGCTGTGACGAAGGAAATCTAGAACTTCTGTGTAGATAGACATTTGGGTGACAACTGCGTACTTACCTGGTGTAGAGAATGTCGAAGCTGATGAAGAATCTAGAAAACTGAATTTAGATGCTGAGTGGAAGTTAAACTCGAATTTACTCTCCCACGCGCTTCAAATACTTGAGTTTGAGCCAGAGATATATTTGTTTGCTTCCCGAATTAATCGTCAGTACCCCAGATATGTAGCATATCGGCCGGATCCAGAAGCGGTTAGTGTCTATGCACTTAGCATGTCGTGATATGGTTTGCCATTGTATGTTTTTCCACCTTTTTGTTTACTGCCCAGGGTACTACAAAAGATGAACAAGGACAAAGCACAAGGTGTGATAGTGGTTCCATACTGGCCAAGCCAGCCCTGGTTCCCTCGGTTAGGGAGTCTGTTGATAGCGAAGCCAGTTCTTGTGTCAGCAAGGGACAATCTACTTCACATGCCTGCAAACCCAAACATGGAGCATCGGCTCAGAAAAACACTGCACATTCTTATTTGCAACGTATCAGGGGTAGGCTCAGAAGCAGAGGACTTTCGCAGCAAGCAGCCTCAGTGGTCTGCGCATCCTGGAGAACAGGGACAGCTAAACTGCACGCCGTATACATCAAAAAGTGGAAAATGTATGCGAGTAAAAGAGGCAATGATCCGGTTCACCCTTCTGTAATCGATACAGTAAATTTCCTGGGAACATTGTTTGCTGCTGGACAGACCTATAGTAGTATCTGTGTTGCGAGATCAGCACTTTAAGGCTACCTTGAAATAGCAGACTGTGGCATTTTTGGTGAACACAGATTGGTTAAGCGGTTTGTAAAGGGGATGTTTGAATTGAGACCATCTTTCCCAAAGTACTCTGCTACGGGGGACGTAGACACAGTTCTCTCTTATCTCGAGAATATTATCCCATTGGGAAAATTGATTTTAAAAGAATTATCAAGCAACTTAGCTACATTGATCGCTATCCTATCCGGACAAAGGTGTCAGACAATTCACTCCCTTTATTTGCCCTCGATGAAACTTACAGGCTACAAGTGTGTGTTTCATATAAACTCAGTGATGAAACTTACAGGCTACAAGTGTGTGTTTCATATAAACTCAGTGATGAAACTTACAGGCTACAAGTGTGTGTTTCATATAAACTCAGTGATGAAACAATCAAAGAAAGGAAAACATGTAGCTCAAATTGAGTTATTGTCGTTTGACAAAAATCCTAACCTGTGTGTAATTACAACGCTCATAAAATATTTACGTCGTACAAAGGACTTTGAGAGACACAGATAAATTGTTCGTAAGTTATCAAAAGCCTCATGGACCTATTTCAAAAGATACACTGGCTCGGTGGATTAGAGACACTCTGAGTAGAGCAGGTGTGGATACCTATTTGTTAACGGCTCACAGCACCAGATCTGCAAGTACGTCGGCAGTGGCTGCCAGGGGCACGCCAATTGACGTCATAATGAAAGCTGCAGGATGGTCGTCGGAGTCCACCTTTGCCCGTTTTTACAAAAAGACACCTTCGGTTAACATGGGTCAAGTCTTACTGGACTCTTTTCTCAAGAAAGATTGAGGTGAGTGATTTCGTCAAAGAATATAACTTGACAGTTTGGAAGGTTACAGTGGGGATAAACATGTACACATATATCTAAACATTCCTTGACGTAAACGTCCTGGCATGTTGAGGTTAAATTACCACAAACATGCGAGACTTACCTTGTGTAAGTTGAAGCTTGTTTCGGATTTGACCGATACATGTTACAGGAACGTTTATGTCAAGTCCCACCCTAATCCTGTGGAAATAAAAAATCCCAGCCCTTGGGTTACGTTATAGTCTAGTTCTCTTGACGGAGAATAATTAATTTGTGTACATGTTGTCTGTATTATAAATGTTCTGAAGAGTGAGCTTGCGCATGCGCGTTCTTCTATTACTTGACATAAACGTTCCTGTAACATGTATCGGTCAAATCCGAAACAAGCTTCAACTTACACAAGGTAAGTCTCGCATGTTTGTGGTAATTTACGTTTATCTTATTCTCCATCATTTTCTGATTCCAAAAACATATAAATATGTTATATTTGGATTAAAAACAAGCTCTGAAAATTAAATATATAAAAATTATTATCAAAATTGAATTGTCGAAATCAATTTAAAAACACTTTCATCTTATTCCTTGTCGGTTCCTGATTCCAAAAACATATAGATATGATATGTTTGGATTAAAAACACGCTCAGAAAGTTAAAACGAAGAGAGGTACAGAAAAGCGTGCTATCCTTCCCAGCGCAACTACTACCCCGCTCTTCTTGTCAATTTCACTGCCTATGCCGTGAGCGGTGGACTGACGATGCTACGAGTTAATACGGTCTTGCTGCGTTGCATTGCGTTCAGTTTCATTCTGTGAGTTCGACAGCTACTTGACTAAATGTTGTATTTTCGCCTTACGCGACTTGTTTCTTTGTTATGCTTGACGCCGCAAACAAACAGATAAAGATACCAACAAACAAGGAACACGTGAACCTGTTTACGCAAAACAAGATTCTAAGAGGAATCAAACGTGCGTTAGGAAACATTTTCTTATGCTTGACACAGTAAACCAAAACTTAACAAAGAACAGACACACAAAACAAACAACCCAACACACACAACGTTTGAAACTGTATACGCATGCAATGAGGGGGATATAGCTCAGATGGTAGTGCGCTGGATTTGTATTCAGTTGGCCACTATCAGCGTGAGTTCAATCCCAGGTTCGGCGGAAATATATTTCACAGAGTCAACTTTGTGTGCAGACTCTCTTCGGTGTCCGAACCCTCCCCCCGTGTACACTACATTGGGTGTGCACGTTAAAGATCCCACGATTGACAAAAGGGTCTTTCCTGGCAAAATTGCATAGGCACAGTTAATAATTGTCTACCTATACCCGTGTGGCTTGGAATAATAGGCCGTGAAAGGTAAATATGCGCCGAGATGGCTGCAATCTACTGGCCTTATATAAAATTCCATCGCACACGGCATCATTGCAGAGCGCCTAGAACTGTACCCACGGAATATGCGCGATATAAGACTCATTGATTGATTGATTGAATGAGCGTAAGATGAAACAATCGTAACAAACGGAAAACTACCCTTCGTTGATGCGACCAAGAGTCCTAAAGGCGGTCCTTAATTAATCCCGAAGTCCACCTCGTGAAGTCTTTTTACCGAAAACTTAGTGCTGAAGCTTCGTGCGGGCAGCTTCGTGAAGTCTTTTTACCGAAAACTTAGTGCTGAAGCTTCGTGCGGGCAGCTTCGTGAAGTCTTTTTACCGAAAACTTAGTGCTGAAGCTTCGTGCGGGCAGCTTCGTTAAGTCTTTTTACCGAAAACTTAGTGCTGAAGCTTCGTGCGGGCAGCTTCGTGAAGCCTTTTTACCGAAAACTTAGTGCTGAAGCTTCGTGCGGGCAGCTTCGTGAAGCCTTTTTACCGAAAACTTAGTGCTGAAGCTTCGTGCGGGCAGCTTCGTGAAGCCTTTTTACCGAAAACTTAGTGCTGAAGCTTCGTGCGGGCAGCTTCGTGAAGCCTTTTTACCGAAAACTTAGTGCTGAAGCTTCGTGCGGGCAGCTTCGTGAAGTATACTCCGCGTAGTCGACTTCGCCTAGTTAAGGACAGGCTTTAAAATAAGTTATATCAGACACACGAGACGTCATCCCGAGGAACAAGCAGACAGCTTTGTAACAGCGCAGACACTGACTTCTTTTCGTCAATGCCATGAGTTTTACGTTACACGGAAAGCACTGTTCGTGAACAAGGCCATTCGTTTGTTGACAGTACCTCCCTCAGCGACTGTGGCGTACACAGTGGGTACAGCTTCTGTATCTGTCTCTGTCTCTATATATGTCTCTGTCTCTACTATATCTGATGTCTCTGTCTCCACTGTCTCTGTATCTGTATCTGTCTCTGTCTCCACTGTCTCTGTCTCTGTCTCTGTCTCTGTCTCTGTCTCCACTGTCTCTGTCTCTGTATCTGTCTCTGCTGTCTCTGTCTCTATTGTATCTGCTGTCTCTGTCTCTACTATATCTGATGTCTCTGTCTCCACTGTCTCTGTATCTGTCTCTGTCTCCACTGTATCTGTCTCTGCTGTCTCTGTCTCTACTATATCTGATGTCTCTGTCTCTACTATATCTGCTGTCTCTGTATCTACTATATCTGATGTCTCTGTATCTGTCTCTGCTGTCTCTGTCTCTATTGTATCTGCTGTCTCTGTCTCTACTATATCTGATGTCTCTGTCTCCACTGTCTCTGTCTCTGTATCTGTCTCTGCTGTCTCTGTCTATGTCTCTACTGTCTCTGTCTCTGTATCTGTCTCTGCTGTCTCTGTCTCTGTCCCAACTGTCTCTGTCTCTGTCTCGGTCTCTACTATCTCTGTTGTGTCTGTAGCTGCTATCTCTGTCTCTGTTGTCTCTGTATCTGCTATCTCTGTGTCTGTCTCTGTCTCTACTATCTCTGTCTTTGTCTCTATCTGTCTCTTCTATCTCTGTCTCTGTTGTCTCTGTATAGATCTGCTATCTCTGTGTCTGTCTCTGTTGTCTCTGTATAGATCTGCTATCTCTGTGTCTGTCTCTGTTGTCTCTGTATAGATCTGCTATCTCTGTGTCTGTCTCTGTTGTCTCTGTATAGATCTGCTATCTCTGTGTCTGTCTCTGTTGTGTCTGTATCTGCTATCTCTGTGTCTGTCTCTGTCTCTACTATCTCTGTCTTTGTCTCTATCTGTCTCTTCTATCTCTGTCTCTGCTCCAGCACCAAACCAAACCTCAACGACAACTTAGGATTACAAGTTAAGATAAGATTAGGATGTCTAAGCAGGCATGAAAATTCTCCGTATTTTCCGTATTTTCCGTATTTTTGAAAAAAATAAACCGTATTTTTTTTATTTTCCGTATTTTTCCTTTTTTTTCTTTTTTTTTTTCCTAGTCATAGCTATAGTAAAATAGTTTTTGGGCCATGTTTGAATCCAATTTTAAGGCTCAGATAGCCCCAGATTGCACCAAATTGCACCCTTGAAAAAAAAAATTCCGGGGGGGCATGGCCCCGGACCCCCCTAGAAGTCTTGGCGCTTCGCGCCTGCGAAACTTGGCGCTACGCGCCTTCGAATTTTGTTTTCAGTATTTTTTTTTTCTCAGTTTTCATGCCTGCTAAGCACCACAGCAAAAGCACGCGCAGATTCCTCGAAAACCATATAATTATTGCCCGTGGGAAAAATAAGGTAGAATTTGAACAGCGCAAAGAAGGCTTTATGCAGACAAAAGCTTCTTAACCTTTTCTTGACAATCCTTTTTTAATTTTTGTTACCCACTCGAACAAAATAGATATAAAGCTAAAAACAAGAAGAAACCATGAAAAGCTATAAAAAAAAAATATATATATAAAAAAAGACAGAAAGGATACCTTCAGGGCTTTGGTGTCGTGATAGATAGAAACAAGTCGCGTAAGGCGAAAATACAATATTTAGTCAAGTAGCTGTCGAACTCACAGAATGAAACTCAACGCAACGCAACGCAGCAAGACCGTATACTCGTAGCATCGTCACTCCACCGCCCGTGGCAAAGGCAGTGCCCGTGGAATTGACAAGAAGAGCGGGGTATTCGTTGCGCTGAGAAGGATAGCACGCTTTTCTGTACCGTCTCTCTTCGTTTTAACTTTCTGAGCGTGTTTTAATCCAAACATATCATATCTATATATTTTTGGAATCAGGAACCGACAAGGAATAAGATGAAAGTGTTTTTAAATTGATTTCGAAAAAAATATTTTGATAATAATTTTTATATATTTAATTTTCAGAGCTTGTTTTTAATCCGAATATAACATATTTATATGTTTTTGGAATCAGCAAATGATGGAGAATAAGATAAACGTAAATTTGGATCGTTTTATAAATTTTATTTTTTTTTACAATTTTCAGATTTTTAATGACCAAAGTCATTAATTAATTTTTAAGCCACCAAGCTGAAATGCAATACCGAAGTCCGGGCTTCGTCGAAGATTACTTGACCAAAATTTCAACCAATTTGGTTGACAAATGAGGGCGTGACAGTGCCGCCTCAACTTTCACGAAAAGCCGGATATGACGTCATCAAAGACATTTATCAAAAAAATGAAAAAAACGTTCGGGGATTTCATACCCAGGAACTCTCATGTCAAATTTCATAAAGATCGGTCCAGTAGTTTAGTCTGAATCGCTCTACACACACACACACACACACGCACGCACACACGCACGCACACACGCACATACACCACGACCCTCGTTTCGATTCCCCCTCGATGTTAAAATATTTAGTCAAAACTTGACTAAATATAAAAAGACAGAAAGGATACCTTCAGGGCTTTGGTGTCGTGATGGATAGAAAAAAAGCACATCTCCCTCAAGAATAAAAGAAAGGGAAAATACAAAACAAAAGAAGAATATAAAGGATGGGTGATGGGCAAGATGGAGAAGAAGGGAGGGGGGGGGGGGGTCACACATAGAGAGGCTGACAGACAAAGATAGATTAAAGAGAAAGCCACACCTCAACACTGTAATCTTGCTATATTGTTGGTGGCGGATTGAAGACGCTCTCTCAAGCAAGCTAGGATGACGCCTTTTCCATAAATCAAGCTTTAGATCGTCAGGGATACCAAGACAGAGAATCTGTCATTGCATCTCCGACATTGTAACATCAGCAGGTGTTCCAGTCGACTGGAAAAATACACAAACAAGAATAAGTATTGTGTAGTGCGTATCGAAGCGAAATGAGTTTGACGAATTATGCGAACGGCGGTCTGACTTTGTCAGGGGTATTTTTTAACACGGATCGAGAGACAGGCAGACAAACAGACAGGCAGAAAGACAGACAGACAGACAGACAGACAGACAGGCGGCAAACATGCAGATGGACAAGCTGATCCACAGGTAGACAGAAAGAGACATATACACACGATAACACGCGTACTAACACACACGCACGCACGTACGTACGAACTCGCGCGCACACACACACACGCACGCACACACGCACGCACGCACGCACGCCCACACACACACACACATACATACACCACGACGCGACCCTCATCTCGATTCCCTGTCTTTGTTAAAACATTTAATCAAAACTTGACTAAATGTACAAATAAGAATAAAGATTTGGTATAATATTATGTATGAAAGTAAAATGATCCTCTAGTTACTACTTAAAGGCACAGTAAGCCTCCCGTAAACCATCACAGAGCTCCCCGAGCGTCTACATACAGTACAAGCATACAAGTTCCATTTGAACGCTCACCGAACGGGAACATCCTGGCTGCTTTCTGTCGAGTGTGAAAAATTTCCAACGAATTTATTTTCGTGGACTTGCTCCTCTACAACAATGGCGCCTCGTTTTGGTGCTGGACGGCTGTTATGAATATTCAATACCGGAAATCACACCCGGACAGTAAGCCTCCCGTAAACCATTACAGATACTGTCAGGCTTTTACACACAGTACAAACACCCTTCCATTTGAACGCTCACCAAACGGGAACATCCCAGGTGCCCTACGTAAAGAGCGAGCAATTTTTAAAGAATTAATTTTGCAGATTGTCTCGAACACTTTTTGGACCCATCCTGAACTCAAGTCAAAAATGAGTTACTTCCCTTCTGGTCTCATTCTATCGATGTAAACTGGCCATAGCAGTGGATCGATGATTATCAGAATGTTTTTGGACCGTGGTGCGTTTTTGCGCTAGACCTAACTTTTAAAATCTAAATAATAAATTGACAGCTTGTTACACAAACATTGTATCTGTGATGGTTTACGGGAGGCTTACTGTGCCTTTAACGTTTGCATAAGAATCTGGAAAAATCGACAAATAGAACAATAGATGGGGAGCGGCGTATGGAGAACAGCATCGTGCGTAATAAAAACTCAGCGACATGTGACAGAATAAATCTTTCTCTGCGATAGAAGGCAGTTCTTTTTCACGAAGACAACGGCCACGGAAAGCTGCATGCACATAAGATACAATCAGACGAATCATGTGCTGAATGTACGGAATTGCCAATATTGTGCAATCGGCAGCGTTCTTGCCGAATAGAATCTGTTTGTTCTGAAAAATGGGCAGCGGTTTTTGTCCAATTTCAGAAGCACGCCATATCATGATTTGAAATGCGAGGAGAGGTTGAGACAAATATTGACGAGGATATGACTCGACGCTGCCATATTTTAATGATATACGACACTGACAGCCTGGTGTACTTAAAGTAGTATTAAGGCCTTCCCTAATAGACAAACTCCGGAAATAAGTCTGTCGGGTGACTGACTATTAGGGTTTAACGTCCTCTTAGACCAACTGGTCTATATTGGGACAGGTATTGGTAATACGCTGAAGATATGGTGTGATACTTTGATTCGAACAAGCCCGCTGTGGCTGTCTTCTTCGACACACCAGCATTGGGTTTGTCTCGTCAAAGTATCGAAATACGATCATGATAATCAGAGACGAGAGATGATGCATGCGTGTCTTCGTGTTTTCCAAGCCCTGAGACTTTCGCTGTGAACGTGGGATCTTTTTCGTGCGCATGTGGGCACACGGGGGTGTTCGGACACTGAAGAGAGTCTGCACAAAGTTGACTCCGAGAAATAAATCTCTTTGTCGGGTGTGTATCAGTTGTGAAAGAGTGAGTACTGGTGCTTTTATTGAGGCAAACTTTCCACAGGCGCTCCTTGTCCACATGTTTTAGACACACCCTTCGCTAGTGACTGGCCTGTAATGTCACGTGGGAAAGTTTGCCTCAATTAGAGCAAGAGTACTCACTCTTTCACAACCCATACAAATCCGTCAGCGTTATTTCCGAACATCGCCTATTGAGCCTGAAGTTGACTTCTTTTTACCGAAAATTCAATACCAAAGCTTCGTACGGTGAGCTTCGTGGAGCAGACTTCGCGAAGTCGACTTCGTCCAATTAATATCAAGCTTTAGCACATCCAACCCACAGGCCCCGCCCATCAATTCTTGTTGACAGCTGGATCTTACTTTGTATTGTACACTTTCTATTTGTACTTGCATTGTAGAGTTACTCACTTGAACAATCAGTTCCACGTCTGAATCTAGGTCAGACAGGGTTTCTGAACATGTACATTTGTGGTAAACAGATTTTCCCGCCTTTAGTTTTTTTTCTGCATTCTCTATTTTTCCGATTTCGGAGCAAAGCATTCCCGCCAGAAGGGCAGATGATAACTTGTTTTTTTGGCCTTTTTACATTTAGTCAAGTTTGGACTAAATGTTTTAACATAGAGGGGGAATCGAGACGAGGGATGTGGTGTGTGTGTGTGTGTGTGTGTGTCTGTCTGTCTGTGTGTCTGTCTGTGTGTCTGTCTGTGTGTGTGTAGAGCGATTCAGACTAAACTACTGGACCGATCTTTATGAAATTTGACATGAGAGTTCCTGGGAATGATATCCCCGGACGTTTTTTTAATTGTTTTCGATAAATACCTTTGATGACGTCATATCCGGGTTTTTGTAAAAGTTGAGGCGGCACTGTCACACCCTCATTTTTCAATCAAATTGATTGAAATTTTGGCAAAGCATTCTTCGACGAAGGCCGGACTTTGGTATTGCATTTCAGCTTGGTGGCTTAAAATATAATTAATGAATTTGGTCATTAAAAATCGGAAACTTGTCATTAAAATTACTTTTTTTTAAACGATCCAAAAACAATTTCATCTTATTCTTCGTCATTGTTTTATTCCAAAAACATATACATATGTTATATTTGGATTACAAACAAGCTCTGAAAGTTAAAAATATAAAAATTATGATTAAAATTAATTTTCCGAAATCGATTTAAAAACAATTTCATCTTATTCCTTATCGGTCTCTGATTCAAAAAAGATATAGATAAGATATGTTTGGATTAAAAACAAACTCAGTACGCCAAAAAGAATAGAGATACAGAAAAGCGTGTTATCCTCCTCAGCGCGACCATTATCGCACAATTCTGGCTTGTCGATTTCATTGCCTTTGCCACGAGCGGTGGGCTGACGAAACTACGAGTATGCGGTCTTGGTGAAAAAATGCAGAGCGTTCAGTTTCATTCTGTGAGTTCGACAGCTTGACTTTCGCCTTACGCGACTTGTTTTTACACCCCCGGTATAGGGGTGTGTATAGGATTCGGTCGATGTGTTTGTTTGTTTGTGTGTTTGTGTTCGCATATAGATCTCAAGAATGAACGGACCGATCGTCACCAAACTTGGTGAACAGGTTCTATACATTCCTGAGACGGTCCTTACAAAAATTGGGACCAGTCAAACACACGGTTAGGGAGTTATTGGTGGATTAAGATTCTACAAGGACTTATAGAGGGACATATTAATGGTCAAAGGGAAATAACCTTCTCAGTTGGTGGCAGTGAGAATGGTAAGGACGGGGGTGTTTTTCCTACCTCGGAGGAATTTCTTGTTCTATATGTTTTCTTCGATTCTCGTTCCGGTCTTGTCATCTCCGATTGTTAAACATGGCGGAAACTGTGCCTGAACAAAACCAATCAAGTCAATTATATTGTCGGAAGGGCACCACCTTTAAATTGTGTAACTTTGTTCTTTTCTTTTCTTTCTTTAGGCGATGTTTGTGTCTGCCTTGACATCTCAGATAGTAAATCAGGCAGAAACACTGTCTGAATAAAATCAATCAGCACCTTTCATAAAACAAGTCAGATGGAAGATTCCGTTAATGAGACTCTTAGCATGGTAAAAAAAGAGCGGGGGGGGGGGAGGGGGAGGGGGGTCTGTTATGGTGTGAACTTTCAGAAAAAAAGGAAAAAAGTGTGTGTATGTGTGTGTGTAGTGTGTGTGTGTGTGTGTGTGTGTGTGTGTGTGTGTGTAGGGGGTATGTGAAAGTGTGGATTTAAAAATGTAAATCAAATATAACAGGAATAAAGATGGTGAAACAGTTAAAGCTATTTTGACGTGTGCGCATGCGTAGGGGTGAGGTGGGGGACGGGGGTGGAGGGTGTAAGACTGGAATAAAGCAAACGGGTAGTGGCGGGGCTAGGAAGGGGAGGGGCTAGGAAGGGGAGGGGCTAGGAAGGGGAGGGGCTAGGAAGGGGAGGGGCTAGGAAGGGGTGGGAAACAAAAGGGGGGGGGGGTTGGAGAGAGAGCTGTGAGTTAACAAAAAATGTCGGGGAAAAATAAGGAACAGTAACTAGGTTGTGTAGAAAGGGGGGGGGGGGGGTGTAAGACTTGAAGAAAGTTTGATGAGATCAACCCGTGTGCTGACACAGAACTGGAAGGTAGTGAGGTTCCCTCCTTGTCCCTGCATGTCAGCCACTACAGAGCTGTCCAGGCGTGTACGTGGGATGACAGCATCCCTCCACTTGTCCCTGCATGTCAGCCAGCACAGAGCTGTCCAGGCGTGTACGTGGGATGACAGCACCCCTCCACTTGTCCCTGCATGTCAGCCACCACAGAGCTGTCCAGGCGTGTACGTGGGATGACAGCACCCCTCCACTTGTCCCTGCATGTCAGCCACCACAGAGCTGTCCAGGCGTGTACGTGGGATGACAGCACCCCTCCACTTGTCCCTGCATGTCAGCCAGCACAGAGCTGTCCAGGCGTGTACGTGGGATGACAGCACCCCTCCACTTGTCCCTGCATGTCAGCCAGCACAGAGCTGTCCAGGCGTGTACGTGGGATGACAGCACCCCTCCACTTGTCCCTGCATGTCAGCCAGCACAGAGCTGTCCAGGCGTGTACGTGGGATGACAGCATCCCTCCACTTGTCCCTGCATGTCAGCCAGCACAGAGCTGTCCAGGCGTGTACGTGGGATGACAGCATCCCTCCACTTGTCCCTGCATGTCAGCCAGCACAGAGCTGTCCAGGCGTGTACGTGGGATGACAGCACCCCTCCACTTGTCCCTGCATGTCAGCCACCACAGAGCTGTCCAGGCGTGTACGTGGGATGACAGCACCCCTCCACTTGTCCCTGCATGTCAGCCACCACAGAGCTGTCCAGGCGTGTACGTGGGATGACAGCATCCCTCCACTTGTCCCTGCATGTCAGCCAGCACAGAGCTGTCCAGGCGTGTACGTGGGATGACAGCATCCCTCCACTTGTCCCTGCATGTCAGCCACCACAGAGCTGTCCAGGCGTGTACGTGGGATGACAGCATCCCTCCACTTGTCCCTGCATGTCAGCCAGCACAGAGCTGTCCAGGCGTGTACGTGGGATGACAGCACCCCTCCACTTGTCCCTGCATGTCAGCCAGCACAGAGCTGTCCAGGCGTGTACGTGGGATGACAGCACCCCTCCACTTGTCCCTGCATGTCAGCCAGCACAGAGCTGTCCAGGCGTGTACGTGGGATGACAGCATCCCTCCACTTGTCCCTAAGAAATGATTCATACGCGCGTACTAAATAATTAATACGCGCGTAATGATTGATTCATACACGTGTAAGAAATAATTCATACACGTGTAAGAAATGATTAAATACACGTGTAATAAATATTTCATGCGCGTGTAAGAAATGATTAAATACACGTGTAATAAATATTTCATGCACGTGTAAGAAATGATTGAATACACGTGTAATAAATATTTCATGCACGTGTAAGAAATGATTGAATATACGTGCAGGAAATAGTTTATACGCGTGTAAGAAATGATTAAATACACGTGTAATAAATATTTCATGCACGTGTAAGAAATGATTGAATACACGTGTAGGAAATAGTTTATACGCGTGTAAGAAATGTTTAAATACACGTGTAGGAAAAGATTTAAATACACGTGTATTTTAATCATTAGATACACCTGTAATAAATTAAAACTTGAATCGGAAAATATACGACTTCGCAAACCTTCTAAAGTGACATTGACGTTTGCCGCTTCCGCCATCTTGAGCTGTAAGCGTGCAAAGCGAGGCGATGTAAGAAATGATTAAATACACGTGTAAAACATTGTTCATACACGTGTAAGAAATGATTAAATACGCGCGTAATAAATAATTCATACGCGCGTAATAAATAATTCATACGCGCGTAAGAAATGATTCATACGCGCGTACTAAATAATTAATACGCGCGTAATGATTGATTCATACACGTGTAATAAATAATTCTTACACGTGTAAGAAATGATTAAATACACGTGCAATAAATAATTACACGTGTATTTAAACATTTCTTACACGCGCATGAAATGTTAATTACACGTGTATTTAATCATTTCTTACACGAGTATGAAATATTTATTACACGTGTATTTAATCATTATGCTATTCCATAACATAAGAAAAAAGATAAATTACACGTGCAATAAGAAATAAATACACGTGTATTAATCATTTATTACGCGTGTATTTATGTTTTATTACACGTGTAATGGTTATGAGCCAAACGGCTTTCCATAACCACAGAGCTGTCCAGGCCTGTACGTGGGATGACAGCATCCCTCCACTTGTCCCTGCATGTCAGCCACCACAGAGCTGTCCAGGCGTGTACGTGGGATGACAGCACCCCTCCACCTAGACACATACTGCAAGTCAACTGCCGGTGTAATGATTTCAGATTACTCCTGCTTTCAGATTACGCATTCAGCCTTGTTGATCTTGTATAAACTCCCCACTGAAAAGCCCCCCTCCCTTCCATAGTGCTGATGGTCGACCTTTGGTACTTTACATTCATGGGGTTACATTCTTTCAACCAATTTGTTGTTATATAAACGTAGACATTTGCTTCAGTCTAAAAATCTTCCTTTCTCATCCAAGGGACGGTAGCCACTCGGTGCACGTTTTCCAAGAAATCGAATTTTAGGGTAAAATCTATTAAATTTCACCACCAATTTCCTTTACTTGTAATAAACTGACATGCTTTTCTCCCTTAAATAAGTGTACTTCTTTAATTTGACCAGGAAACAGCATTTCAGTACTGGGTATATATCGAATGCGTAATCTGAAAGCTGGAGTAATCTGAGCGCATTGTACCGGGCTGACATGGCTATTTTGTGCACAGTTTTATTTTTATTTTTTATTAATTACGTAACTGACACCGGTGACAAGAATGGACATTTATTCAACACAAGGGTAAGGAATTGCCCAAAATCAACGAAATTTTGTTTGATGGGAATGGAAGAAATGGTAGTATTCCATGTAAAGTCCTGCCACGGCAGATCTGAGGTAAACTGGGCTTGCATGATCGTTAGAATTAAATATGTTTATTTATTTTAGGTTCATTGCAATCGTTTCTCAGAAACAACAACAAAGACAATGCGTGTGGATACGTTCAAAGAATGATAAATAATGCTGACAGTTACGATCAACATGATCGTTTTTAAACACAGGAAGGAAGATATCTTTGATGACAGGGTAAGGAGAAAACTATGTTTCTTTCTTTTTTTTTAAGAGAAGAAGGATTCAGAAGAACAAAAAGTGTGTTCGTTGGTGGGAGGGAGGGGGGAGGCTGTAAGCTTTTCCGGCAGTGCATATGAAGTAAGGCGAACTAATGTAGGCCT
>NC_090248.1:63814771-63842271 GCF_037325665.1 Littorina saxatilis | reverse complement strand
CAGCTGTCCTGAAAGCAGCAAAAAGACCATACCTAGGGGACGACGCCGCGACTACAAGCCTGGATGGAATGACCATCTTCAACAACTTCATGATGCTGTCTGCACAGCCAGAGAAGCCATGGAGGAAAACCCAACTGATGAACTTGTGACAGCCCACAACAAAGCCAAAGCCGAATTCACCAAGGTGAAACTACAGCAACTCAGAAACAGCTGGCATGAGAAAACACAGTCCCTTAGCATGGATAAAGACACCTTCAAACTGTGGCAGCTCACCAAAACTCTGAACAACGACCGACCAGAGAAGAGACAGACAGTCTTAGAAGCCAACGGAGAGTTTCAGACGGGCAAAATAGCAGCAAACACCCTTGCCAGGATGTACCAACAAGACAGCACAGTAACTTTGCCCAGAGAACGAACCAGAGCAGTACGAGAGCAGCTTCAACAGACTCTCATTCACGACAAGGCCAACAGTTGCATGTCTTCTGCACTCCGTATGGATGAGCTCGAGGAAGCCATCAGAGCCTTGAAATGCAAGAAAGCTCCGGGTCCAGACGGCATCAGCAACGACATGATAAAGCACTTTGGAAACAACGCCAAGCACGCCCTGCTGAAACTCTTCAACCACTCTTGGAGATC
Source organism: Littorina saxatilis (assembly GCF_037325665.1). Lineage (NCBI taxonomy): Eukaryota > Metazoa > Mollusca > Gastropoda > Littorinimorpha > Littorinidae > Littorina > Littorina saxatilis. The sequence continues at coordinate 63,841,635 of NC_090248.1, read as the reverse complement.
TGGTGCAGTTCCTTCTTCATGGAAAAGGGCACACGTCATTCCAATCCTCAAGAAAGGAAAAGACCGAAAGAGCCCAGCAAGCTACAGACCCATCAGCCTACTTAGCTGCCTAGGAAAGCTGATGGAGAGGATCCTGAACCGCAGACTCATATGGCATCTGGAGTCCAACAACATCCTTGCCGCCACTCAGACAGGCTTCAGAGGCCAAAGAAACACCGAGGACCAGCTGACGCTCCTGGCGCAAGACATAGAAGATGCGTTTCAGCAGAAGCACAAAGTGGTCGGCGTCTTCTTCGATCTCTCGAAAGCCTTCGACAGAGTGTGGAGGGAAGCCCTGCTCCTGAAAGTGCGCCAGAGCGGCGTCACAGGGAGGATGTACACATGGGTCAAATCCTTCCTTCACGAAAGGTCGGCAAGAGTTGTCCTGGATGGCTACCACAGTGTGAGCGTCAAGATGAGGGAAGGTGTGCCTCAAGGCGGAGTAATTTCACCCACGCTCTTCCTCATCTACATAAATGACATCACCAGCGCCATCCCTCGCCATGTCTCCAACACGCTTCACGCAGACGATCTAGCCATCTGGAGCAGCGCTGAACACACCACCTCAGCCGCTCACCGAATCCAGGACGGTGTGAAGCGCATCCACCAGTGGACCGAAGACTGGGGACTACAGCTCAACAGAGTCAAGTCCGTTGCGACCGTCTTCTCCCTGTCCACATCCAAAGAAAAGGTCAACCTCAAGTTGGGAGAGTCGGCTCTACCACAGGTCGAAACGCCTACCTTTCTCGGCGTCAAGCTGGACTCCCGCCTCACCTGGAAACCACACCTTGAGGAGATCGAGGCGAGAGGCATACGACGACTCGCAATCATGAGAAAGCTCTCAGGAACAACAGGGGGCGCCAACTCCCAAATCCTGAAGACAGTGTACACTGGGGCGGTGAGGCCTGTGTTGGAGTATGCATCAAGCTCCTGGAACACAGCAGCCAGGACCAACAAGGCACGACTGGACCGAGTCCAAAACCTCGGCTTGAGGACTGTCCTTGGAGCGATGAAAACCACTCCCATCTCTGAGATGCAGAAGGTGGCCAACATCGAACCGTTGGAAGACAGACGACAGGCAAAGCTTCTGATACAAGGAGAGAAGCACAAGAGACTCGAGAGCCATCCGCTCTACAACAAGTTCCAAGCTCTCACCAAGAACCGCTTGAAGCGCCAGAGCCCCAACCATCAGCTGAAAGCACAGCAGAGGGAGAATGCTGACATCCTTCAACCCAGCCCTGACCAGTGCGAGAGGCTCAATCCAAAGCCGTGGTCTCCCCAGAGTCAGAGATTCCATGTAAGGATGTCCATTCCTGGCATCTCTGGAAAACAGCAACAGAGTGATGCAGCCCTCCGCTCCCTTGCCCTGGAAGAAATACACAGGAGATACCCAGCCAGCAAGTGGACCCACGCTTATATATACAGATGGTTCGGCAGAGTGCGCAACCAAGAACGGAGGAAGTGGCGTCTTCATTCAAATGCCAGGAAGACCCCCAGAGACACTGACCACACCATGCGGTGTTCTCTGCTCCAACTTCAAAGCAGAAGTTGTTGCCCTCCATACAGCTGCAGACTTCCTCACCTCTCTTGAGGAAACCCCACCCAAGGTTGTCTTCCTCTCTGACTGCCTGTCCGCACTACAAGTCCTCACAGCCCCTGCAGAACACCTCGTGGAAGAGCTGAAGAAGTCCCTGAACGACTTGTCCCAGAAAGCCTCCGTAGTTCTGCAGTGGATTCCAGCGCACTGCGGCATCGCTGGAAATGAGAAGGCGGATGGTCTGGCCAAAGATGCAGGAAGACAGGAACAACCAGAAACCAGCCTGTCCTTCCGAGAGACCATGTACCAAAACCCTCATCAAGCATCGCTGGAAGACAGCATTCAAAGAAAGAAACGGAGGCTACAAGCCAGACCAAGACCCCATCCACCGCCTCAGCCGTGCAGAGCAGACTGCCATCTTCCGGCTGCGTACAGGGCACTGCGGCTTTAAAGCGCACCTGAAAAGGATCGGCGTAGCAGAGTCGGCATTGTGCGATTGTGGGGCGGCCGACCAGACAGTAGAACATGTATTGAATACATGCACAAACTTCACTCTGCTGCGGAACCAGATCTGGCCAGAAGGAGCTACACTGGAGACCAAGCTCTGGGGAACGTCAGAAGACCTGAAAGCGACGTTCCAGTTCACGACAGCAGCGGAACTACGACCCTAGACACAACCGTCGAACGCAGAAGAAGAAGAAGAAGAAGTTGAAAGTGCAAACACAGACCTCAAAATAGAAACGTCTTTGACTGTACGATCTGTGTTGCGACATTCAAACGTGTTGATAACACGCATTAAGGTGTGTCTAAAAATGGCGACCAACATTAATTTTTATGCTGCTATTTTCCTTCGCTTGTCTGTCAAAATAATAGTGAGTTCGCGTGACAGACTTGCAGAACTTATTTTGAGGCGTAATTTACTCATTTTCTGTGCGTACCACAGAAAAGGGACGTAAGTGGTCCGTTCTAGAAATCACTATTCCGTCTGGCATAGACCGCTGTGTTCTGACGCTCGAATGACCACTGTTAGGCGGTATAAGTAGGTCTGCGTGATGCGTGTCTTGCAGTGCGTTGGATAAAAGCACAATTATGGACGTTTGCGTCATTTATGATGTCAGCGTGTGAAAGTGCCGAATTTCCTCGGTGAATACCGTGTTAAAGTAAAATTGTTCAATTCCTTGGTGTGTCAAAATGTCGAATCCCTTGGCGCGATTGTCAAATTTTTTGTTTTGGAAATAATCGAAATCCTTGGTATGACAAATTGTCTGATTCTTTTGTGTGTGAAATAATCGAAATCCTTGGTATGACAAATTGTCTGATTCTTTTGTGTGTGAAATAATCGAAATCCTTGGTATGACAAATTGTCTGATTCTTTTGTGTGTGAAATAATCGAAATCCTTGGTATGACAAATTGTCTGATTCCTTTGTGTGTGAAATAATCGAAATCCTTGGTATGACAAATTGTCTGATTCCTTTGTGTGTGAAATAATCGAAATCCTTGGTATGACAAATTGTCTGATTCCTTTGTGTGTGAAATAATCAAAATCCTTGGTATGACAAATTGTCTGATTCCTTTGTGTGTGAAATAATCAGAGTCCGTAGTATGAGAAATTGTTTGATTTCTTGGTTTGTGAGAGTCAAATCCTTGGCGCGTGAAGCCCCCAAACTCCTCTGCTTGTGAAGAAATGCGGTCGAATTCTTTGATAGGCGACACTGTCGAGTATCTGTTCATGGGAAATTGTCCATTTTCTGAGCAGATAAAACTGCCAAATTCCTCTTCTTGCAAACGTGTCGATCTCCTGAGCATATCAAACTGCCAAATTTCTCAAATAATTGTAAAATGTTTGGTTTGTAATAATGTCGATTTCCTCTCCGGGCGAAACTGTCCATTTCAATGTGTTGTTCGTTTGCTATGAGATGAGTAAGCGATCTGCCGTGTTTAAAAGATCAATTGTTAAAGTTAAAACATTGTCTGTTAGCTTTGGCTAACTAGGGAACAAAAATCGGAATGATTTTGATCAGCCGTGGTCTTAATATTGTATTAGTTCACACAGACGCATCAAAAATCCGTAATTGTACTCACATGCGCATATTACTCACAAACACACACACACACACACACACACACACTCACACACACAAACACACACACACACACACACACACACACACACACTAACACTAACACTGACACAACACACACACACACATATACACACACACACACACACAAACACACACAAACACACACACACACACACACACACCATATATACCAACACCCTCGTCTCGATTCCCAGTCTATCCGAATACATTTAGTCAAAACTTGAGTAAACGTAAACACCCAGCAGGCATGAGAAAAGTCTGTTCACTCAAGCAAAACACCCTGCTATAAAAGCAATTACCTAACAAGTATGCCTTCCAGTGGAAATCATGTGGGTATGAAAGCGGTTCATTCAAGCATAAATGACCATCCTGGGACAAAAATCACACAAAAACAAATATGCCTTCAAGTGCAGATGCAGAGACGCCAGAGTTTTGATTTACCCCCGTTACGGGCAATTGAACTTTCTCATTACTTACAGTAATGAAATGGAAAAAGACTCTTTATACTGTGTATTTTTTCCAATAGGCAATTTACATCAGCAGAAATGTTGTACCCTCCAGTACAGGTAGGGGTGTGTGTGTGGGGGTGGGTGGGGGGGGTACGTGCGAGTGTGTGTGTGTGTGTGTGTGTGTGTGTGTGTGTTCGTGTGTGTTCGTGTGTGTGTGTGTGTGTGTGTGCGTGTGTGTGTTCGTGTGTGTGTGTGTGTGTGTGTGTGTGTGTGTGTGTGTGTGTGTGTGTGTGTGTGTGTACGCGTGCATGTGTATGTGTGGAACGATTACCAGAAAACACCTGGGCAGATGTTCATGAAACCTCACATTTGAAATCTTCAAGATGATGTCCCTAGGCGATTTGTCTCTCATTTTTTAGCAAATGCATTTGATGACGTAATATCCGCCTGTTAAGAAAAAGTTGAGGCGGCGCTGTGACGACTTCATTTTTCAATAAAATTGATTAAAATATTGGTCAGAGAATCTTTGACCCCGTCCCTGTCATGGGGTATGCATTTCTCCTTGGAGGGTTAAGAATTAGTTTTTTCATTAACAATTTAAAAAAATTGTAATTGAAATTGTAATTTTTATTAAAGATTCAAAATTGTTTACGTTGAATTTCTTTTTTTTACATTTCCTGAATCCAAAAATGTACAGATATGTCATGGTTTCTCTGAACATGTGCTTAAAGTTTAAGGAAATCGATTTAACTTACATTCACGTATTTTGTTTCATCTTGATACAGAGTTGACACTGTCTGTCTTTTGTTCTGTATTCCAGTTTGTTTCCCTCCTTTCTCTCTTATAGTTTTTTTCATACCCCCTTATTTAAGTGAGGGGTTTGAGTCTTGCCATAACAAAAATCTCATGCTATTGTCTATCGCTTGTTTTCAGAATTGTACTCATAGGATTTCGTATTTTGTTTTTCTCCAGAGAATTCACTAAATGTATCAGCAGAGAAATAGTTTACATGAAGTTAACAAGCACATCTGCCCAGTGCATTGGACAATCTCTTAATCAAAACACTTTATACGTCACCGACTTCAATCAATCAAACAATATGAGGCTTATATCGCGCGTATTCCGTGGGTACAGTTCTATGCGCAGGGATTTATTTAATTTTTATTTTTTATGAAATTTAATATATCGCGCACATATTCAAGGCGCAGGGATTTATTTTTGCCGTGTGAGATGGAATTTGTTTTACACAATACATCACGCATTCACATCGGCCAGCAGATCGCCGCCATTTCGGCGCATATCCTACTTTTCACGGCAAATTTTTATCTATGCCTATACAATTTTGCCAGGAAAGACCCTTTTGTCAATCGTGGGATCTTTAACGTGCACACCCCAATGTAGTGTACACGAAGGGACCTCGGTTTTTCGTCTCATCCGAAAGACTAGCACTTGAACCCACAACTTAGGTTAGGAAAGGGGGGAGAAAATTGCTAACGCCCTGACCCAGGGTCGAACTCGCAACCTCTCGCTTCCGAGCGCAAGTGCGTTACCACTCGGCCACCGAGTCCATACTTGAGGAAAAAGCTTTTCTCGTGTTCAGATCGTTCAGCCGATGGTATGCAAATGACATGCAAATGAGTAGAGTTCCGCTTGCCTCACGAAACGCAATGCGCATGTGTCCGTAGTCCTTTTCATAGACTAGACATCGCTCGATGCACTTTCTGTTGGCCTCAGAGAGGTGATTCTCTCCCTTTAAATTTTTGTTCAGTCTAAATTTCCATTATAGATCTCGTCGCAATGCGTTGGTGTTATGCAAGTTGGGATTGAGTATCTCGCTTTTCACGATCAACGGGTCACGAGAACACTGTTAAGCACTCCTTATCTGCCTGTCTGTTGGTGTGTTATTGGCTTTTGTGCTTCCCAGGTTTTTTTGGTGTGTGTGTGTGTGTGTGTGTGTAGTTACGTGTATTGGTGTATGTGTCTCTGTCTCTGTGTGCGTGCTTGCGTGCGTGTGTAGGAGCGTGTGTGAGTTGCCTTCTGTTTCGTTCGCTTTTTACTTGTTTTTTCGTTCCCAATCTCCACCCAACCACCAACATCCTCTCTCTTTCTATCTCTTCTTTTTTTTCTTTTTACATTTAGTCAAGTTTTGACTAAATGTTTTAACGTAGAGGGGGGAATCGAGACGAGGGTCGTGGTGTATGTGCGTGCGTGCGTGCGTGTGTGTGTGTGTGTCTGTGTGTGTGTGTAGAGCGATTCAGACTAAACTACTGGACCGATCTTTATGAAATTTGACATGTGAGTTCCTGGGTATGAAATCCCCAGACATTTTTTTCATTTTTTTTTTATAAATGTCTTTGATGACGTCATATCCGGCTTTTCGTGAAAGTTGAGGCGGCACTGTCACGCCCTCATTTTTCAACCAAATTGATTGAAATTTTCGTCAAGTAATCTTCGACAAAGGCCGGACTTCGGTATTGCATTTCAGCTTGGTGGATTAAAAATTAATTAATGACTTTGGTCATTAAAAATCTGAAAATTGTAAAAAAAACTATTTTTTTTATAAAACGATCCAAATTTACGTTCATCTTATTTACCATCATTTTCTGATTCCAAAAACATATACATATGTTATATTTGGATTAAAAACAAGCTCTGAAAATTAAAAATATAAAAATTATTATCAAAATTAAATTGTCCAAATCAATTTAAAAACACTTTCATCTTATTCCTTGTCGGTTCCTCATTCCAAAAACATATAGATATGATATGTTTGGATTAAAAACACGCTCAGAAAGTTAAAACGAAGAGTGGTACAGAAAAGCGTGCTATCCTTCTCAGCGCAAGTACTACCCCGCTCTTCTTGTCAATTTCACTGCCTTTGCCGTGCGCGGTGGACTGACGATGCTACGAGTATACGGTCTTGCTGCGTTGCATTGCGTTCAGTTTCATTCTGTGAGTTCGACAGCTACTTGACTAAATGTTGTATTTTCGCCTTACGCGACTTGTTTTTCTTGTTGCCGATCCGACAAATTGAAAACGCAGGGGGCAAATTGCACGCGGTGGGTAGTTCCCACATGCGCATAAAACATGTCAACAGGAGCATTGACCTGTCCGTGTCTGTGTTAACCGTAAAGCGCTCGTTGTTGATAACAAGCGACCATTTCAGTGTTTTTTTCATTGTCCACACCTCCCACAGCTAATACAAAAAGATGTAAAGGCTCAACTTTCCCCCTGTTCTGGTCGGCCGTAAGCTAACTGCTGCACATCTTTTCATGCCCATGACCATTACTTGTAGGTATCTCTTTGACCTGAGAGAAATAAATACGTACAATAACGTAATATACGGGTGTATTCTTTACGAACATACATTCATGAAATAAAATATGGAAAAGCCTTTTTATGTGACATGCACTATGATTTTGAACAAAACAAACATCAGTGCTGTTGTTGCAGTCATGTCTATGCATAAAAAGGTCCGTGTGATTCAACACCATGGTTACACACACACACACACACACATGCACACACACACACACCAACAAAACCTGGGAAGCACAAGTAGGGAAAGCAGTACCTTTTTTCAAGAATATCATGCGGCACCATTTTGTGGCATCTCCCACGAACAAGCCTCCAATAGTTATATCAACCTAAATACGTAAAATAAATTGTATGCGCATGGTAGTTTTGTACTACTTAGGCACACACACACAAAAGTCTGTTTACGGTATCCCGACCGACCCTATTTTTTCGCGCGACCCTAGACTTTATTTTTTGGCATTTGAGGGGGGGAAAAAAGTCTTTGTTTTTTGGCAAAATAACTTAAAAATATGTTTTTTGGGAGAAAAAAAATTTAACTAAATTTAAAAATCCCGACCTACCGACCCTATTTTTGTGTGGCCTATGTTACCGTAAACAGACTTTTTGTTGTTGTTGCCTTAAGTGCGTCTACGTCTAGCATAACGGCAATAACGTAACATTTTGAGAGTAGGGGTTACAGGTTATTCCGCGTGAATTGGTAACACCTTAGCCAACACTTTTGACATAGTTTTTGCCTACAGGAGTATTATACGAGACAGGAGCATTATACGAGACAGGAACATTATACGAGACAGGAGTATTGTACGAGACAGGAGTATTATACGAGACAGGAGCATTATGCGAGACAGGATCTAGAGTATTATACGAGACAGGAGCATTATACGAGACAGGAGTATTATACAAGACAGGGGCATTATACGAGACAGGAGTATTATACGAGACAGGAGCATTATACGAGACAGGAGCATTATACGAGACAGGAGCATTATACGAGACAGGAGCATTATACGAGACAGGAGCATTATACGAGACAGGAGTATTATACGAGACAGGAGTATTATACGAGACAGGAGCATTATACGAGACAGGAGTATTATACGAGACAGGAGCATTATACGAGACAGGAGTATTATACGAGACAGGAGTATTATACGAGACAGGAGCATTATACGAGACAGGAGTATTATACGAGACAGGAGTATTATACGAGACAGGAGTATTATACGAGACAGGAGTATTATACGAGACAGGAGCATTATACGAGACAGGAGTATTATACAAGACAGGAGCATTATACGAGACAGGAGCATTATACGAGACAGGAGTATTATACGAGACAGGAGCATTATACGAGACAGGAGCATTATACGAGACAGGAGCATTATACGAGACAGGAGCATTATACGAGACAGGAGCATTATACGAGACAGGAGTATTATACGAGACAGGAGCATTATACGAGACAGGAGTATTATACGAGACAGGAGCATTATACGAGACAGAAGTATTATACAAGACAGGAGCATTATACGAGACAGGAGTATTATACGAGACAGGAGCATTATACGAGACAGGAGTATTATACGAGACAGGAGTATTATACGAGACAGGAGCATTATACGAGACAGGAGCATTATACGAGACAGGAGTATTATACGAGACAGGAGTATTATACGAGACAGGAGCATTATACGAGACAGGAGTATTATACGAGACAGGAGTATTATACGAGACAGGAGTATTATACGAGACAGGAGTATTATACGAGACAGGAGCATTGTACGAGACAGGAGCATTATACGACACAGGAGTATTATACAATACAGGAGTATTATACGAGGAAAATAATAGAGCTCGTTTCACTTTTTGAGCATTTAGTGGATATGAAACCGGTTTTTGGCTCACGTAAGTGTACCTATGCGATGCTAACTTTTGTCTGTCTGTGCGTGCGTGCGTGCGTGCGTGCGTGCGTGCGTATGTATGTATGTATGTATGTCTGTGGTAGAAACTTTAACATTTGAAGACGTCACAACATTTGAAGACGTCACATTATGACGTAAGAGGGTTAGACGTCACGCGAAGGAATTACTGAAAGTCTCGGTCATTGTTATTTTGAGCGGGCCGAGACTAGTTTTTTCTTCGAAATCGGCCATTCAGATCTAGATCTAGTGTCTCGCTTTCTTGAACAGTGTCACCTATGCCGCTTACTGTGTGTGTGTGTGTGTGTGTGTGTGTGTGTGTGTGTATGTGTGACGAAGTGATTGAGTTTGTGTTACTGTTTGTCGATTTCTTACGTGAGCCTTGAAGGCTTCGCCTCTTGTTCCATTTCATTTCTCTACGGTTCTTTGTTTTCCCCAAAAAGAAGTATATTCAGTTATAATTGACCTTAGCATAGAGGCAATAAATACAATTTTGAAAGAAGGGGTTAACGTTTATTCCGCGTGAAACGGTAACACCTAAAGCCAGTACTTTTGACATGTTTTTTGTCCACGGGAGCATTATACGAGAAAAATAATAGAGCTCGTTTAACTTTTTGAGCATTTGGTGGAAACACAAGCGGTTTTTTCTATTTCATTCCTCTTCTGTTCCTTGTTTTCCCCCAAAAGAAATATATTCAGTTATAATTGACATAACTGACATTAACATAAGAGCAATTAATACAATTTTGAGAGAAGGGGTTACCGGTTATTCCACGTGAAACGGTAACACCTAAAGCCAGTACTTTTGACATGGTTTTTGTCCACGGGAGCATTATACGAGAAAAATAATAGAGCTCATTTCACTTTGTGAGCATTTCGTGGATATAAAAGCGATTTTTCTGTTTAATTTCTCTTCTGTTCCTTGTTTTCCCCCAAAAGAAGTATATTCGGTTATAGTTGACCTTAAATAAAGCATGCCTGCTTGAGTTTTGACTTATTCGTTCTCACGAGTCAAGCAAGAAAGGACAAAATCCACCCGCCGCTCCGCTTTTAATGGAAACGCGCAAGCAAAAATGTGCCTGTCGCGCAGTACAGCCTTTGCGTCGCTTTATGGAAACAGTTTTAGTATGGCGGGTTACTGTAATGACGTCATCCCTTTTTGCAAAATTAATCCATCTTGCCTTGCAGTGTGATACCGGTTAATAACACACCTAGCATGATCACTGACTGTGGATCTCAGTCCTTTGCGTATATTTGACAACAGAATATCTGTCTGTCTGTCTGTCTGTCTGTATATCTGTCTGTCTGTATATCTGTCTGTCTGTATATCTGTCTGTCTGCCTGTCTGTCTGTCTCCCGAGCTTTTGCAATGCACTTTTATGGAAGTGTAATGGATTCACAGATTACTTAAAGGTTCCGCCTGTGATCACTCAATTATTCCATTACTTAGATTTGTGTAATTTGCTTGTTGTTACTTGGCCAGAGGGTATATATACCAGATCTTGATAGTGTAGGTTCTTTCCTTAAATTAACTTCTATAAGCCCTCTCTGCGACTGCCGTTCTCCTTTTCGACTTTGAAACGGCTTACATTGTCTACAGCAGACAGTTTCAAAGCACCGGATACGTGTTTTCCAGTTTGTGATTTTGGAGGGCCCCAAAGGGGGGGTATCATCACGATCACGGGAAGGGAAATTTTAGCTTTCACGATCACAGTTACCTTGATTTTTGTTTTCACGATCACAAACACCTTGACGAATAGAGGATCATAGAGTGATACAGCTGTGAAAAATGTACGTTGAAAATAAAATGCTTTGCAATAATGCCCATCACGATCACGAAAACAAATGACAATCACGATCACGAGACTTGATTTTTTTGTCATCACGGATCACGGGCAAAGTCCCATCACGATCACAGAAATGGAAATTTCGGCAATCACGGTCACAGAAAGGTCATAAAACGCCAATCACGATCACGATTTTAAACCCTTTGGGGCCCTCATTTTGATAGTGTGGGTTTAAACATGTTTTATTCACATAATTACAAATAACAATGCCACTTATACAGCCAATGAAACCAACGGAGCACAACAAGCTACGCTGTTCTCTTCGCCTTGTAAGGTTACGATTCACAGCTTCAAAGCAGGTGAAACGTGTTTTCAATTTTATAATAATTGAAACTGCGAGTGATTGACCTGAAGTTTGTCACCGTGCTCTCACGTTACACCATTTTCACACAATCTGGACATTAAACAAGTACCGACGGGATGTGTAATGCTGTGAGTGATTGTGTTCTGTTTGTTCGTTTGTCTGATGTTGTGGTTTGTTTGTTTCTTTGTTTGTTTGTTTGCTTGTTTGTTTAGCTGCGTACGTCACAAGTAAACACAGTTGCGATCATAAAGGAACCTGTATAATATCAGGGCTCCCCACAGAGCGCGTCCCTGCGTCCTATACAAGATACAAGATACAAGATATTTATTCACCAATTTTGCAAAAGGATTTCATCTTGGCACGGCACGGTAAAAATAAAATAAAAACCAACCAGACACATATGCAGACACACATCACCATGCATGCATACATACGTACATTACACTGTCATGCACACACAGACACAACTCACACACACTCACACACACACACACACACACACACACACACACACACACACACACACAATTATACGCACTAGAAGCCGAAAACACGTACTGGAAATGCGTGGAGGGGGTCCCGGGACGCACTAACATTTCAAAGAGGGGGTCGTGGGACGCACTGAATTCCCTTTACCGTGCGTACCGTAAGCCTAGATACTATTTTTATATTTAGTCAAGTTTTGACTAAATATTTTAACATCGAGGGGGAATCGAAACGAGGGTCGTGGTGTATGTGTGTGTCTGTGTGTGTGTGTGTGTGTGTAGAGCGATTCAGACTAAACTACTGGACCGATCTTTATGAAATTTGACATGAGAGTTCCTGGGTATGAAATCCCCGAACGTTTTTTTCATTTTTTTGATAAATGTCTTTGATGACGTCATATCCGGCTTTTCGTGAAAGTTGAGGCGGCACTGTCACGCCCTCATTTTTCAACCAAATTGGTTGAAATTTTGGTCAAGTAATCTTCGACGAAGCCCGGACTTCGGTATTGCATTTCAGCTTGGTGGCTTAAAAATTAATTAATGACTTTGGTCATTAAAAATCTGAAAATTGTAAAAAAAAATAAAAATTTATAAAACGATCCAAATTTACGTTTATCTTATTTTCCATCATTTGCTGATTCCAAAAACATATAAATATGTTATATTCGGATTAAAAACAAGCTCTGAAAATTAAATATATAAAAATTATTATCAAAATTAAATTGTCGAAATCAATTTAAAAACACTTTCATCTTATTCCTTGTCGGTTCCTGATTCCAAAAACATATACATATGATATGTTTGGATTAAAAACACGCTCAGAAAGTTAAAACAAAGAGAGGTACAGAAAAGCGTGCTATCCTTCTTAGCGCAACTACTACCCCGCTCTTCTTGTCAATTTCACTGCCTTTGCCATGAGCGAGTATACGGTCTTGCTGAAAAATGGCATTGCGTTCAGTTTCATTCTGTGAGTTCGACAGCTACTTGACTAAATATTGTATTTTCGCCTTACGCGACTTGTTTAGACTGCAATCGTCAGCTTTTATTATTATATGATTGCGTTTCAAATACCAAAATTGTTGTATTTATAAAACTGAGTTTAGCTAACTTTCTTGCAGCAAATGTTTAAAATTAATGTGGTGAACGAGCAGATGGATATTGTGAGTGGATGGATGCATTGTTTTCTTCTGATATACAACCACCTACAATGACGAGCATGACAACAACAACAACAACAACAACAACAACAACTACAACTACAACTACAACAGCATGGCTGGACAGAATCGTGTCTTCTGGAGATGATGCTATGTTTTTTATCCGACACAACCCGGATCATTATTTTCTCCAAAGCTGTGGTATCTTGCCTCTGATTCAAGCGGCACAACTCCTCAGCAATCCCTATACCGCGACAGGGCTATTTCCGAGCATCGTCTAATTTGAGGCTTGTCGCACGCGAAGAGGGATGAGACTGAAGATGAGAACAACATTGATCAACATTAACTTAATTGAATTAACATAAAATCAGTAAAGTTAATTCGATTTAATGCATCTTAAAGGGAGTGTGGGCGTGGGCTATTATCGCTTAGATAGGATGGTGGGAAAGGATGCCGAGGTGGGGGCGTGTTTATCTTTGTGAGTGTGTGTTTTTATGTCGTGTGTTGGCAACACAAGGGCGGATCAATTCACTTTGGAGGGGGGGGTTACAAAATGACTGCGAAGATACAAGTTGACGGCGCCGAAGGCGCCTAAGCATCTAAGGGGTCCGGGGGCATGCCCCCCCGGAAATTTTTTTATCCAAAGAAGCAAAATAGAGCTATCTGGTGCATCCTGAACCAATAAATTACCTCTTTTTTTTGGGGGGGGTGGGGGGGGGAGTTACGTAACCCGTGTAACCCCCCCCCCCCCAGATCCGCCCTTGGTTAGGGTGGGTTGAACCTGGGGTTCTTGTAAGGAACATGTTTGTATGCTTGTGTAGGATATGAAGGCGTTCTATTCTTAGTATTGTAGAGTATTTTGGGAGGGGGGGGGGGACTTGCCGCTAAATCCCCAGAGTCTCCATCTCCCATTGCGTCAGACTTTAGAGTGAACGCTGCCAAAAGTGTATAATAAAAAAATAAAATAAAAATCTAACGGTTTTGTGGTTTGTGTTTCTGCCACAGTTTTTGCATGTGCAAGTTATCCAGAGAGGGTATAAATACAGCAAATGAAATGGTTTTGAGCGCTCTAGCACCGTTAGTTTGTCAGAAGAGGAGGTGGTCCATATTAGGAGCCGGTCCATATTAGGCAACCTTCCCCTATAATATTGGCTTTCGTGACGTGTCCGGCACATACGAATATACTTGTTTTTGTTGTTGCTGTTGTAGTTGTTGTTGTTGTTGTTGTTTTTGTTGTTGTTGTTGTTCTTCTTCTTCTTCTTCTTCTTCTTCTTCTTTGTTAATGTGCTGAAACTCCCAAATACACTCGTGTTTATGCACAATTGTTGGTTTTTTTTACGTGTATGGCCGTTTTTACCCCGCCATAATGCCGATTTCGGGGGACGGCACATGCAAAATGCTACTGTAATTGGCCGGGTTCTTTGAGGGCCTATTCAACCTGAGACACTTTTGGTTCTGTTTTAATGCGTTTCTAATAAAGTACAAAATGAGCAGAACAAGCGAGTTGTTTACTGAGAACTACCGTCGGCCGGCAGAATGCGAACCCCAGTTTCCAACACACACAAAATGCACTGTAGATTCTGAATAGAATTAAAGGAATACTGATCTTGTTATGCAAGCTATCTATTTCAACCTCACAGATCTATTCAGGCTCTTAAAGGTGGTCGTCTACATTTTTACTTTTTTTTCCATAATCTTATGGTTAGATTTCGCTAAAAAGTTATGTCAGATGATGAATGAACCATGGGGAAAAAAGTTATAGAAAAAAAATATATGTAAAAAAAGATTTTATTTTTGGGTAGCGTGACTCACGCTTCCAATATTTTGTTTTCTGTTTGCTGAGAACATGTGCTTTGCCTAAAAATACTGACCAATCAAATTCATGTCACTATGCTTATAGCCACGCCTAAACAAGTGCAGCAACAGTTTGACACTGGAGCGCTGTCCACGCATTTTTTTAAACGCACGAAATGCACGGGAATTGAGAGGAGTTTTGCGCTTGGCATTTTCCAAATAAGGATATCCTACTATGAGTACTACGCTGGAATACTACAATGAATTTTCAAACGGCTTCACTGGCTTCGTCTTTCCTGATCGAAAGGGGGTGTATTGTTGATATTTGTAGATAATAGACTCTGCATTTTAATGGTCAAATGGCGATTCCGGTATAAAAATGTAGACAAGGACCTTTAAATGTGATAAGAACATTCTTTTGCTTGGACTGACACCAACATTCCACATCCTGGCTGGTGTCTGGCAAGAGTGGGATTATTGTATGATTGTATGAATTATTTTTATTTGTATAACTATTGTATACTTCTTTATTTTTCGATGTGTATTTTATAATCGTTGAGAGGCAGCTTTGACATGTCGAAGACAATTTCCGTTTTAATGTATTCATTTTATTGGACAAAAAAGTGGTGTTATTGTTATTGTTATTTTCGTACATGACACCAGTGTCAACTTGTGAAACTCATTCAGCAAAACAATCTTATTCTGCACGGGGAGTAGCCATGCTATTGAATGTTGGTATATGTCCAAGTGAAAGGATGCGTTTACCCTATGTAAGAGCTTGGAGAGATTGGTGGTGGTGCAACTGATTGCTTTTACTAAACGACTGGTGCCTGCATTCACTTTTACGATTTTCTTCCTTTGCTGAATATGTTGGGTTTCCAAACGTCGAGTTGACAGATCGAGAAAGATGCCCGCAGTTTTTGTCTCAGTGGGACTTAAGTACTTAAGTCTGGTTTTTCTGTCTGTGTCGAGATTACATGGCTTATTTGTCTCTGCCTTCGCTCGTGTGTGTGCGTATGTGTGTGTGTGTGTGTGTGTGTGTGTGTGTGTGTGTGTATGTGTGTGTGTGTGTGTGTGTGTGTGTGTATATATGTGTGTGTGTGTATGTGTATGTGCGTGCGTGCGTGCGTGTGTGTGTGTATGTGCGTGTGTGTGTGTGCGTGTGTGTGTGTGCGTGTGTGCGTACATGCGTGTGTATGAGTGTTTGTGTGTGTGCGTGCGTGCGTTTGTGTTTTGCGTGTGTGTGTGTGTGTGACTGTTCTTAATAATAATAATAATAAATAACTTTTCTATAGCGCGAGTCCCATCAATTGGCTCCAGGCGCTTTACAAATTCATTATAGAATAAACTAGCACAAATCAACAAGCATACAAAGCATACATTTAACTGAGACATAACACCAAGATCCCAAGCACTAAGCAAAACTTAGCGTACATTGTTAAAAGTACACACACACATACACACACACACACACACACACACACACACACGCACGCACGCGCACAAAGATACCATTGACAAATAGACCATAAAGCACTTGCAGGGTAGAGAGTTCCAAAACAGAATAGAGTTGTGGAGAGTCTACTCAGGCTAAGCAAAGGCTTTACGAAACAGGTATGTTTTGAGTTGGGTTTTGAAGGAGGAAAGGCTGCTGGAGTCACGGATAGAACTTGGAAGCGAGTTCCAGACGGTCGGAATCTGGTACCTAAAGGTTCTTTCACCAAAGGTCTTGGTCCTGGTTTTGGGGATGCGAAGGAGTTTTTCAGAGGAGGATCTGAGAGAACGGGATGGCTCGTAGATACTGAGGGAATGGGACAAATAGGGGGGAAGTGATTTCTCAAAACAGCGGTACCCTAACAGAGCCAGCTTGTACTCGATTCTATACTTCATAGGAAGCCAGTGAAGGGTGGTAAGTAGGGGAGTGACATGGTCTTTCTTAGACTTCTGCAGAATGAGCCTTGCAGCACTGTTCTGGACTCTCTGTAAGCGATCAAGTTCTTCAGTGGGGAGGCCGGCAAGCAATGAGTTGCAGTAGTCAAGTCGACTCAGGATCAGAGAGGAGACAAGTTGAACAGTGGCTTGGAGTGTCAGGAATGATCTGACAGAGGAAATCTTGCGCAACTCAAAAAAGGCACATTTACAAACAAAACTAATGTGTTTTTGCATTGTCAGAGCAGAGTCCAGGTACACGCCTAGGTCCTTAACAGCGGTTTGGGAGACAATCTGAGTGTCGCCTATTGTCAGGGAAGTACAGTCAATCTGATTTAAAGCATGCCTTGAGCCTGACAGCATCACCTCAGTTTTTGAGTCATTCAGCTTGAGTTTATTGTCTATCATCCAGTCTTTAACTGACTCAATGCAGCGCTCAGTGTTTTTAACCACTTTTGGAAAATCACTGGGGGGAGCAGAATCCTCTATTTGGGTGTCGTCGGCATACTTGTGGTGTTCGCAGCCATGCCTCAGATAGGTCCTGTGTGTATAGTGTAAACAGAACCGGGCCTAGAACAGAGCCCTGGGGTACTCCGTGCTTCAGGGGAACAGGGGATGATTCTTTTTGACCTATTTGTACTCTTTTAAAGCGTTCAGAGCGATATGACACGAACCACTGGAAGGCTTTGTCGGCAATTCCAAACGTGAACTGTAGTCTCTTTAGGAGGACGTCGTGGTCGATGGTGTCAAATGCCGCCGAGAGGTCCAAGAGTGCGAGCACAGACACTCCCTCTTGGGTGGGCATGGGTCCCTAGAACGGATGGTGAAAAGTCGAAACGATCCCTCAGAACATACAAATCGAAGAAAGAAGATGTCTTGTCTGAATCAAGAGATGAAAGGGCTGTATGTGCAAATGCCAGGAAGGGTCAAAACTCTTCCTGCGCACCCTATTCCTCTCACTCTTTCAGGGGAAGATTGTAAGAAAAGGCTCTTCTTGTAAGTTCAGATCAGTTCAGTCCCCCCCCTCTCTCTCTCCCTCCCTCTCTCTCTCTCTCTCCCTCTCTCTTCTCTCCCTCTCTCTCTCCCTCTCTCTCTCTCTCTCTCCCTCTCTCCCTCTCTCTCTCTCTCTCCCTCCCTCCCTCCCTCCCCTCTCTCTCTCTCTCACTCTCTCTCTCTCTCTCTCCCTCTCTCTCTCCCTCCCTCCCTCCCTCCCTCCCTCCCCCCCTCCCTTGTAAGAAAAGGCTCTTCTTGTAAGTTCAGCTCAGTTCAGTCCCCCCCCCCCCCCTCCCTCCCTCCCTCCCTCCCCCCCTCCCTCCCTCCCTCCCTCCCTCTCTCTCTCTCTCTCTCTCTCTCTCTCTCTCTCTCTCTCTCTCTCTCTCTCTCAGTGTTTATGCGAGACACATCACTCGCGTGATAATAGGCATGCCAAACTTACAGCCTCATTCCAACCACCATTTTATCATGAAGTCATGCAGTGTCACATAAAAAGAATGTGTCGAGTGTATTATGTGCTGCAGTTTCATCTCAGCCTGTTTATCACTGTGACATCACAAACCATGACGTATGTTTCAGGGTATGATGAACATTACGTGTCTGAGTTTGTGGTGTTTTAGTATGACATCATTACCCCATGACGTGTGTTCAAGGTGCTAGTCTTCGTGAAGTATCTTAGCCGGTGTTTTGGTATGATGTCATGCAGTATGACGACTGTTTCTGCTCATGGGTTTCCACGACGTATCTCAGTCTGTGTTTCGATATGACGTCATGCAGTACAAGGCATGTTTCAGGTGATGGTGTACTACACTAAGTTTACATCTCATCTATGACGTTATTGAATATGACGCGTGTTGTGGGTGATGGTGAACATGACGTAACTCAGCATGTATGTAACTGTGACGTCATTAGGTGTATTACGCGTGTTGCAGGTGATGGTGTACATGACGTACCTCAGCCTGCCTATTACAATGACGTCATTGGGTATACAGCTGTTTCAGGTGATGGCCGCACGCACACTAAGTTTACATCTCAGCCTGCATGTTACTATGACGTCATTG
Organism: Littorina saxatilis; assembly: GCF_037325665.1. Classification (NCBI taxonomy): domain Eukaryota; kingdom Metazoa; phylum Mollusca; class Gastropoda; order Littorinimorpha; family Littorinidae; genus Littorina; species Littorina saxatilis. The sequence continues at coordinate 63,822,697 of NC_090248.1, read as the reverse complement.
GGTATGACGCGTGTTGCAGGTGATGGTGTACATGACGTACACCTGCAGCTTCCTGTCCGCCTGGTACCTGGTGCTGCTGATGATGGAGCGGTACATCACAGTGTGCCATCCCCTCAGGGCCCACGTGCTGTGCACCAAGCGCCACGCTCGACTGGCCATCATCAGCGTCACGCTGCTCGCCCTGCTGCTCTACAGCCACAGCTTCTTCACCACGGACTGGGCCGTGTCCGCGCTCGACTCCGCGCTCGACTCCGCGTGCAGGCTGGTCGGTTGGGGGAAAAGGGGGGGGGGGGGGGGGTCGTGTGGCTATCTTGGATGTAGGAGTCTGTCGTGTCCTTGTTTTTGGCTCACGAAGTGTAGCCTTTGCGTTCGTAACTTTTGTCTGTCTGTGCGTGCGTGCGTGCGTGCGTATGTATGTATGTGGTAGAAACTTTAACATTTCGTCATTTGAAGACGTCACATTATGACGTAAGAGGGTTAGACGTCACGCGAAGGAATTACTGAAAGTCTCGGTCATTGTTTTTATTTTGAGCGGGCCGAGACTAGTTGGCAGTCGTGTCCCTGTAAGTAGCCTCAAACACTGTACATAAGGAAGACGTGGAACTTGCGAAGAAAATGCGAAAAAGTGTTTGTGGGTTATCGTCCCTAGTCACATGCTGGCGGCGAAAACAAAATGGCGGATCGCGTAGGTACCGATCGTGTGCGAGGTGGTGGTAAATTGTGCTCGGCTTTTTGTTGCAAGAACGCCCGTTACAAACAGAGCTGCTTCGGGAAAACTTTCCACAAGTTCCCTACAGAAGAAAAAAGGTGGGTTGTGCAGTGATTATTTCATCAGGTTTACCTTCTTCAGAATGAGAATGCAATGGCTCGAGTCAACTCACTCAGTAGACTACAGCGTCAGCGAGTACTTACGACTGTGAGTGTGAGTCAGCAGTCAGTACAAAACAACAGTTTACACTTGATGACAAACCCGTGGGCATATTTGCCGAAACCTTTATCAAACCTTGCTTACGGGAAAACTACAGTACAAAGGTACATCACTCATCCGTTTTGCGTTCAGGCAGAGCGTTAGATTTAGACTGAAGATCTGATTTAGCTTTTTTTGTCTTTCCTTTTTGCTTAGTTTAACAATAACATTGTTGTTTTTATTGTCAAACTAGGTGCAGAATATGGATGCAATTCACAAGGCGAGAGGACTTTGAAAAGCTGCAGCCAGCTGATGTTCAAGGTCTCAAGCTTTGTACTGATCACTTTGAGGCCAACCAGTAAAACAATCCTGCAGAGAGGATCACTTGTGTGGAATGCTGTCCCGACATTGTTTGCAGTGCCCAATCCACCACCGAAGGTTATTTATTTATTGGTTTTAGGTTTTTGCAAACCAAAGAAGCACACTATTAAATGCAGGTTGAGTAATGACAAGTTTGAGGCTGATGTAAGAATTGAAAACAAGTTAGCATTGTTCCCATCAAATAATGCCTGTTTGCATTTAGCGCAAAAAAATGATAAGGCCAACAAAAAAAAGTTACTTATTTTGGATCGACGTCTTGATTATGATGATATGATGAACTTATTTTGCAAAAAAACAGCCCCAAATGGCAAAAAAGGTATAGGGTCGGCGTCAACAACAAAAAAGTTGTATGTTTCTGGTCACCTGACCCTACCTATGTTTTCCCGACGACCCTAGACTTTTTTTTGTTGCATTTTCAAAAATAAAAGGGGTATTCGAAAATCAATTGTTTTCCTGTTTTTCAACAAAATAGTTAAAAAGATGGTTTAAAAAAAAAAAGTTTAGAAAAAAAATCTCCACCTTTAGTCATGTTAGGTCACAAAAAAGTCTGTTTAAGGTAACGTAGCCCCCCCAAAAATAGCGTCGGTAGGTCGGCTTTTTAGTTTTGTATTTTAGCCATCTGAATATTTTAATTTTATTTTTTAATGCCCCCAAAAAGTCTAGGGCCGGTGGGAAAAAAATAGGGTCGGTCCGGATACCGTAAACAGATTATTTTTTGTTTTGCCTTACCAGAAACATACACTTTTTGTGTGTGGCCTAAGACCAATGCCATGAAATTGGGAGAAATGTTTCATTGTGACTGGGTGTTGGTTGTGAGTTTGTCAGTTAAAGAGCTGTGCAATTTGCAGGTTGCTAGTGGGAGGAAGCCACCATCGCAAAGGGTAGCTACAAATGAAGCCAGCACCGACCTGTCGCCTGATGCACAAATTGTTCAACCAGGTAAGAGATTTTTAACCATGAAGAACACCCTGACATCAAAAAATGTTTAAACTCATCCATTACATAGTTGATAATCGCTGTATAGGGTGACGGGCGCTGTGGCGGGGTGGTAAGACGTCGGTCTATTAACTCGGAAGGTCGAGGGTTCGAATCCCGGTCGCGGCCGCCTGGTGGGTTAAGTGTGGAGATGTTTCCGATCTCCCAGGTCAACTTATGTGCAGACCTGTTAGTGACTTATCCCCCTTCATGTGTACACGCAAGCACAAGACCAAATACGCACGAAAAAGATCCTGTAATCCATGTCAGAGTTCGGTGGGTTTTAGAAACACAAAAATACCCCGCATGCTTCCTCCGAAAGCGGCGTATGGCTGCCTAAATGGCGGGGTAAAAACGGTCATACACATAAAATTCCACTTGTGCAAATAAATGAGTGCACGTGGGAGTTTCAGGCCACGAACGCAGAAGAAGAAGAAGCTGTATAGGGCGGATGCATGGATGGATGAAATTGTACCTGTAGTTCCCACACGTAATGATGGGAAACATATCCTGTTAGAGGCATGGTGTAACAAGAAACAATTAAGTGGCTCTATTCCCATCTCCCCCCCCCCCCCCCCCTTTCCCCGTCGCGATATAAGCTTCGTGGTTGAAAACGACGTTAAACACCAAATAAAGAAAGAAAGAGGCATGGTGTGTGAGGAGTTTACCTGGTACTGTTGTCCTAATCAATCAATCAATCAATCAATATAAAGCTTATATAGCGCGTATTCCGTGGGTACAGTTCTAATGGCCTCACCCATTCAGTACCAAACAAGGTCAATTCCATCATTGTTCCACATCGTATCCATAGTTGCTAATACACTTCATTTCTGGCCTGCCTTCCTACGCTATTGTTTATTTTCATTTTGTGATTGAATTACACATGTTTTAATTTCTTCCAGGTTGTAACTTGTTATGGTTATGTTATTTTATGTGGGTTTTGTGTGTGTGTTTTCTTTTTTAGATGACATTCTGGCGATCCTGGAGGACATAGGATGTAAAGCATCAAAGTCGTCATCCTCCCCATCCCCTCGTGAAGCGGAACTTCGGCAGAAGGTCAACAAACTGAGGAGCAAGGTTTTCCGATTAGAAAAGACAACGATGGAACCCCGTGTAAAACGAGCGAGTAAATTAGCCGAGCTATTTTGCCATTTATGCCTGTTACATATTTACCGGTTATCTGCTGCTGTATCCAATCCTGGCAGAGACGGAACGCATGTTACCAAGGAGCCGAAGGAGAGTCGATGAGATGAGAGAATGTGATTAACAATTGCCAACTCTCTCCGTACAAAGAGGGTCCAAAATTGTATCAAAATATAGATCGTAGGGAATTCAAAATAAAAAAAAGACAATAGACAAAACATGTACTTCGGCTCATAGAGCCTTCTTTAATTTTTGACTCAAAAGTCCATGCTCCGAGAGTCCTTTTTTAATTTTGAATTGCCTACCATCTATATTTGTATATGTCGTGCCGAATTCACGTAATTGTCGACTTCGCGGAATCGGCAACACTTTTGCCCATTTCGCGTAATCGGCAAAACGCTGCCCAATACGCGAAATCGGCAGCGTTTTGCCGAAAACGCGGAAAGGCCTCTAAAATTTGCCCATTTCACAAAAGCAACAGCCAGTCTGTTACTTTTTGTGTCACCAGAACATTGCATTAACATTGCTTTACCTCCCTACTATGTTTTGTATGGTCTATGTTGGTCTGTGTCGAGCATAACTTCGGAAATGCACGAAAACTACATTTTCTGCAATAACTTGCCATAACTTATCGATTATTGCGATATATATCCATTGGAGTATCTAGTTGTCTAAGTGTGATGATATCCCAGGCATTTGAGAAATTTAAAACCAAAAAGTGGCTGCCGATTTCGCAAAATGGGCAAATTTTAGAAGCCTTTACGCGATTTCGGCAAAACGCTGCCGATTTCACGTATTGGGCAGCGTTTTGCCGATTACGCGAAATGGGCAAAACTGTTGCCCATTACGCGGAATCGGCAATTACGTGAATTCGGCACGACATATACATTTTCAAAAAGATTCAACAGTCACCTTCCGTTATTCTTGAACTTGGCTATCCCAGCCTTACCTCAACATTCGATATTCCTGTGATATTTTTGACGTAAAATCAATTGTTACTGTAAAACACTTCGGCAAGAGGATTGGTCCAAGCAAACAAATAATAAACTTGTAAGATTTTTCCTGATATTTCCGATCAATTGCCTATGGTTTTATTTAGCTAAAAGATTCAAACGTCACACCTATGACTCATGGCTATTTTTAAGGGGAGAGTAGCATCCCTGGTGTGTTGTTTTTGATGTACCTTTTGGTCTGTTTACAGTAACATAGGCACACAAAAAGAGGGTCGGTAGGTCGGCTTTTCTTAATTTTTTTTTTATAACCATCTTTTTAAATTATTTTGCAAAAAAACAGGAACAAAATTGATTTTTTTTCTTTTTCTTTTTCTCCAAATGCCAAAAAAAAGGTCTAGGGTTGGCGGGGAAAAATAGGGTTGGTCGGGATACCGTAAACAGACTATTTTGCTTTGTTTTGCCTAAGCAATGACTAACAAACTTTCTTTAGGGTCTGACATTGTATATACTATACAATTTTTGGGGTATTAACTAAATACATGTATACAGTTTTTGATTCCTTTTATACTTTTTCACAAATTAGCCCCCCCCCCCCCCCCTTTTTTTTTTGTAGTCTGCCCTGGGGGCGGGAGGTCTCCTAATTTCGGTTTCTAGGGTCATCTTATGCTTCCCCATGAGCTGAGAACTTAATTTAAAATGGGCCACGATTTTTTTATTTGTATTTTGTAATTGTGCCTTTGTCCAGTCACATGATTTCACTTTGTACTTAAAAACTTGGCACTGTCATCATTTATTGCTATTTATTGTTCAGTTGTTCAGTATTTATTGCTATTGGGCATCAGTTGTTCAGTTGCCCTCTTTCGAATGAGCCATGCATGCATTATGGATGTGTTTAGCGAATTGGGATACCTCAAGCAATGTAAAAGAAGAAACAATGTGAAGCAAACATATAGCACCAAATAAAATAACCGAATCAGAATGGAAACTTCTTCAGTGTATGTGTGTGTGTGTGTGTGTGTTTGCTGTTTTAAATACCGAAAATGTGAAAATAAAGCAAGTCACAACATGAGAAAGATCGACTGTACTAGTCATAACAAAGCAGGAAACAGCCTGATCAGCATGCAGCAAAGGGGAATAACTCATATTTAGCCATTCTCATTTCTAAGCATGCCCAATGAGGAAGTTATCCTTCTTCCCATTGTAGTTTCTTTGGTAGCCTACATGCAGACAGACAGATCTAGATCTAGTGTCTCGCTTTCTTGCACAGTGTCACCTATGCTTACTGTGTGTGTGTGTCTGTGTGACGGAGTGATTGAGTTTGTGTTACTGTTTGTCGATTTCTTACGTGAGCCTTGAAGGCTTCGCCTCTTGTTGGATTGTGTTTTGTTTTTTGTTTTGTTATGTTTTTTTATTTGGCGTGCAAGCAGTCCCCTGTTTCTTACAGGCGAGAATAGGCGAGATTGGCGAGTGGGGCGAGGAAGTACCGTTTCTTGGGCACATCTCGCCTCGAACGCTAGGTAGCTTTGGGCTTGCTCGCTTGGCAAGAAAACATTGCGGCCACGCAGCTGCCCATCCGATTGGCTGTCCGTGGTTTTTGACCGACCAGTGCAGACGACCTTTTCGGTATCAACCAATGGTGTTTAATTCTTGTGTAGCTAGCCATTAAACCGTTTCACAGACACTCTCGCCTCCTAGCTTCGCGAGCGGCTATAGCCGAAAGAATATCTCGCCTGAAAGAAACAAGCGTCAGGTCTGTTGGGGAGGGGGGCTATATGCGGCTTTCTTGGATTTATGAGTTTGTTGTGTCATTGTTGTGTTTTGGTTTTGGCCCGTTTTAATTGGGCGTGCAGGCAAGTCTGTGGGGGGACTGGTGTGGAGCTATATTGCGGCTATCTTTGATGTAGGAGTATGTTGTGTCCTTGCTGTCTTGTGGCTTTGTGCAGCTTTTACCTGAGGATTGTGTTTTGCTGTTGTTGGTGTTGTAATTGTTGGGTGTGTTGCTTGCAGAAGTGATTGTGCCGTGTCCTCGCTCGACTCCGCGTGCAGGCAGGTAGGTTGGGCAGGGGGGGGGGGAGGGGGCCGGGCTTTCTTTGTTGTAGGAGTCTGTTGTGTCATTGTTCTTTTTGTAATCCAAAAAAACAGATAGACAGCTAACGTTCGAAAATTCAGAATAAAAAACAAGAATTGTTGGCTATTAGAACGTTTAATTATTGACACATTAATTGTGTTGTTCGTGATGGCTGTACAGCAGCTAGCACAAAGAACAAAACAAGAATTGTAGGCTATTGGAACGTTTAATTATTGACACATTAATTGTGTTGTTCGTGATGGCTGTACAGCGAGCACAAAGAACAAAACAAGCCCACAACAAAACGTTGTTGTAACGGGTTTTGTGGGGGGTCAATAATTAAATCTTCCAATAACCTACACTTCTCGGTTAAAAATGGCGTTGCTACCTGAAAGGGAACATGTTCTGTTCGTCTCTATTTCTTTGTCTCTCTCAGTCTCTGTCTCTCTCTTGATAATTGATTGTTTTTGATAAAAAATGTTGGTGCTTCTTTTTTTTGTTTTTGTTGTTGAATTTTTCTCTCAAAGGGCACATGGTTAAAAACGCATGTATTGCTTATATCATTACCCTCATAAATAAAATTTTAAAAATTAAAAAAACCGATTGACCTACTAACACCCCTCCCCTCCCCCCCATGTCAAACAGAAAGAGCGACACCAACACTTCCTGGCCATCTTCACCTACGTGGACTTCGTGATCACCTTCTTCCTCCCCTTCTCCCTCATCCTCACCCTCAACCTGCGCATCATCTTCGCCCTCCGTTCCTTCCGCCGTTCCTTCCGCCGCTCCTTCCGTCGTCGCAACCGCCCCCTCCGGCCCAGCCACGGGGCGGAGGAGGAGGAGGAGTTGGGGGATGTGGGGGTAGCGGTGGAGGCGGAGATGGGGCGACCTCGCGACCTCCACTGCCTCGTGTCTCAGGCTCAAGTTCGCTCCACCATGCTGTTGGTGTGGGTGGCCAGCGTGTTCCTCGTTCTCTACCTGCCCAGTCACGCGCTGAGGCTGTACCTTCTCATCCGGGTATCCGCCACTTCGGATGGGCGTGTGTACAGCGAGAACCTCGTTCTGGCCCAGCAGATCTGTCAGTTCATCTACTACATCAACTTCGCTGTGGACTTCTTCGTCTTCAGCGTCACCAGCAAAAGCTTCCGCAGGAACATCGCCAGGTGTCTCAAGAGGCGCTGTGTGTCTGGACACTGTGTCTGTTTGTCTGGACACTGTGTCTGATTGTCTGGACACTGTGTCTGATTGTCTGGACACTGTGTCTGATTGTCTGGACATTGTGTCTGATTGTCTGGACATTGTGTCTGATTGTCTGGACACTGTGTCTGATTGTCTGGACACTGTGTCTGATTGTCTGGACATTGTGTCTGATTGTCTGGACATTGTGTCTGATTGTCTGGACATTGTGTCTGATTGTCTGGACACTGTGTCTGTTGTCTGGACATTGTGTCTGATTGTCTGGACATTGTGTCTGATTGTCTGGACATTGTGTCTGATTG
>NC_090248.1:63789771-63809771 GCF_037325665.1 Littorina saxatilis | reverse complement strand
TTGACTGGACTGGCAGAAAGGATAGGAGCATTAGCAGCATCCTGGCATCTGAAAAAAGTATGCAACAGTTGGAGTCAGATATTTTAATTGCTACCACAGCTTTACATCGCACATTGAGGTACATAACAGTGCATGTTACAATCGTCAAGATCCCAAGATACACACATTGGAAACCAGAGTGGTTCTGTCCTGAACACATCCTCGTAACACAAAGAAACAACAAGTCGCGTAAGGCGAAATTACTACATTTAGTCAAGCTGTGGAACTCACAGAATGAAACTGAACGCACTGCATTTTTTAACAATGACCGCAGAGAAACTGACGAGCCTGTTTAGGGCGGTAGTGGTTTCGCTGTGCTGCATAAGCACGGTTTGCTGCACCTCTCTTTGTTTTAACTTTCTGAGCGTGTTTTTAATCCAAACATATCATATCTATATGTTTTTGGAATCAGGAACCGACAAGGAATAAGATGGAATTGTTTTTAAATCGATTTCGGAAATTTTATTTTAATCATAATTTTTATATTTTTAATTTTCAGAGCTTGTTTTTAATCCGAATATAACATATTTATATGTTTTTGGATCAGAATAGGATGAAGAATAAAATGAACGTAGTTTTGGATCGTTTTATAAAAAAAAAAAAATTTTAATTACAATTTTCAGATTTTTAATGACCAAAGTCATTAATTAATTTTTAAGCCTCCAAGCTGAAATGCAACACAAAGTCCGGCCTTCGTCGAAGATTGCTTTGCCAAAATTTCAATCAATTTGATTGAAAAATGAGGGTGTGACAGTGCCGCTTCAACTTTTACAAAAAGCCGGATATGACGTCATCAAAGACATCTATCCAAAAAATGAAAAAAACGTCTGGGGATATCATGCCCAGGAACTCTCATGTCAAATTTCATAAAGATCGGTCCAGTAGTTTACTCTGAATCGCTCTACAAACACACACACGCACAGACAGACACACACACGATATACACCACGACCCTCGTTTAGATTCCCCCTCTATGTTAAAACATTTAGTCAAAATTTGACTAAATGTAAAAATGACTACACGCTGTGTAAAATCTGCTCCAGTGCGAATGAAAATGCCAGATGGTATCTGTCATAATTTCTGTCCCGCACGCATCGCTGACACCGCATGCGGAAAAGCAGCAATGGCGTCCGCTATACGAACGAGACAGCTCTGGCTATGATGAGAGATTCAAACGCTATTTCTTGAGATTCTCAACAAAACAAATGAACCTGAACCACATGATCTCATCTTCATTTAAAAAAAATAGAAAATAAACTAACAAGAGGCGCAAAACAATCATAAAAAACGAAAACTTCTTTTCACGTTGGACTGTACCTAGATCTACTCTACCCTTGAATTTGCCACTTGGTTGCGTTTTTCTGACAGAAAGGCATTTTTTTTCGAATTCAGTTTGTAAACATGACAAAATCATATTAGTGGTTTAAGTTCTACACGCTAAATAATAAAAATAGAGCCGTCGTAAAGCTCAAACTTACCTCAAAGGTTGTGATCACATGTACCGTCTCGCACGTCTGTCGTCAACTTTGGCGCGGACCCCGCAACAACAAAGTTTTCCTGCGTCTAACCGCGTGCTCGATTGTACGAAAACACATTTGCACCGTGTAACCCCCGCAGGGACTCCCTTATATTCATGCGCGAATGGGTTGAAAGATCGCAAGTTTGCCAGAAAATAGTTCTGCAATGTGCTCACACGTATCGCAAATTTTCGGACACCACTTGCAGATCTATCAGAACATCTCATTAAACTTGCTTTACAGACTCAACTTGAATCTCATTCAATCGCGATTAACGACATCGAATATTTTACTATGTCAGAGTAGAATTATCCATCCCCTGAAACAGTATGCACAAGTTATGTTTGGGCATGGCGTTGAAGCTAAAAATAGGACACCAGGCGTGACGTGCGAGACGACTTGTTTCTACATGGTCAAATGCAACCAAGTTATTATCGAAAGATCGTTTGTGCGCATCGGGCGGGTGAAATCAAATTCATACACAGGAATTTGCAACAATTGTAGAAAAATGTGTTATCAAATGGGTAAATTTGAGGCATGTGTATGTGCAGAGATAGCATGTCACACTTTCGAATGGAAAAAAGTGGCGATTTCAGAGCTTCTGCAGTGCAAAGCAAATCACAGAATTTACAAACGCTTTAGTTCTTGTTCACACTGTTCCTCCAAATAACACTGAAGACAACAAAACACATAAAAATAAAGGAAAGTAATTATTTTGTTGTTTATTTAAATGTTTTTGTACGCTGTCCCGACTGACCAGTTTCTAGGAGAGTGACCCCTCTCTCTCTCTCTCTCTCTCTCTCTCTCTCTCTCTCTCTCTCTCTCTCTCCTCTCTCTCTCTCTCTCTCTCTCTCTCTCTCTCTCTCTCTCTCTCTCTCTCTCTCTCTCTCTCTCTCCCTCCCTCCCTCCCTCCCTCCCTCCCTCCCTCCCTCCCTCCCTCCCTCCCTCCCTCCCTCCCTCCCTCTCTCTCTCTCTCTCTCTCTCTCTCTCTCTCTCTCTCTCTCTCTCTCTCTCTCTCTCTCTCTCTCTCTCGATGAAAACTTTTTTGGATCTGTGTCAAAGAAAGAAAGATAACAAAGAGAGAAAGACAGATGGGGAAACCAGACGGAAGCGTTCTGTTCACATGTGTCAAAGAAAGAAAGATAACAAAGAGAGAAAGACAGATGGGGAAACCAGTCGGAAGCGTTCTGTTCACATGTGTCAAAGAAAGAAAGATAACAAAGAGAGAAAGACAGATGGGGAAACCGGTCGGAAGCGTTCTGTTCACATGTGTCAAAGAAAGAAAGATAACAAAGAGAGAAAGACAGATGGGGAAACCAGTCGGAAGCGTTCTGTTCACATGTGTCAAAGAAAGCTAACAAAGAGAGAAAGACAGATGGGGAAACCAGACGGAAGCGTTCTGTTCACATGTGTCAAAGAAAGAAAGCTAACAAAGAGAGAAAGACAGATGGGGAAACCAGACGGAAGCGTTCTGTTCACATGTGTCAAAGAAAGAAAGATAACAAAGAGAGAAAGACAGATGGGGAAACCGGTCGGAAGCGTTCTGTTCACATGTGTCAAAGAAAGAAAGATAACAAAGAGAGAAAGACAGATGGGGAAACCAGTCGGAAGCGTTCTGTTCACATGTGTCAAAGAAAGTTAACAAAGAGAGAAAGACAGATGGGGAAACCAGTCGGAAGCGTTCTGTTCACATGTGTCAAAGAGAGAAAGATAACAAAGAGAGAAAGACAGATGGGGAAACCAGTCGGAAGCGTTCTGTTCACATGTGTCAAAGAGAGAAAGTTAGCAAAGAGAGAAAGACAGATGGGGAAACCAGTCGGAAGCGTTCTGTTCACAGTGTGTCAAAGAAAGCTAACAAAGAGAGAAAGACAGATGGGGAAACCAGTCGGAAGCGTTCTGTTCACATGTGTCAAAGAAAGAAAGATAACAAAGAGAGAAAGACAGATGGGGAAACCAGTCGGAAGCGTTCTGTTCACATGTGTCAAAGAAAGAAAGATAACAAAGAGAGAAAGACAGATGGGGAAACCAGTCAGAAGCGCTCTATTCACATGTGTCAAAGAGAGAAAGATAACAAAGAGAGAAAGACAGATGGGGAAACCAGTCGGAAGCGTTCTGTTCACATGTGTCAAAGAAAGAAAGATAACAAAGAGAGAAAGACAGATGGGGAAACCAGTCGGAAGCGTTCTGTTCACATGTGTCAAAGAGAGAAAGATAACAAAGAGAGAAAGACAGATGGGGAAACCAGTCGGAAGCGTTCTGTTCACATGTGTCAAAGAAAGAAAGATAACAAAGAGAGAAAGACAGATGGGGAAACCGGTCGGAAGCGCTCTATTCACATGTGTCAAAGAAAGAAAGATAACAAAGAGAGAAAGACAGATGGGGAAACCAGTCGGAAGCGTTCTGTTCACATGTGTCAAAGAGAGAAAGATAACAAAGAGAGAAAGACAGATGGGGAAACCGGTCGGAAGCGTTCTGTTCACATGTGTCAAAGAAAGAAAGATAACAAAGAGAAACAGACAGTTGGGCACACAATAGGAAGCGTTCTGTTTTGTTCAATTGGCTTTTCAACTCCGAACAGATTGTTTTGATTTTTGATTAAATGTTTTAGAACAAAAGAGGGAGAATGATTGCATTTTTAATGTTTCTTCTTTCTTAGATATGGCTTTCCTTGGGCTGTGCTTGACAGATGTGAAAGAATCGCTGATAGGAAAAAATTCTCGCAAGGCATGCTTCAGGCAGCAATAACAATATTGTGGTTCCGTGTGTGCGCGCGCGCGCGTGTGTGTGTGTGTGTGTATCTGTGTCTGTGTTTATGTATGTACGTGTGTCCATGTACGCTTGCTGAAGGGAAAGTTCGTGTCAGTAGATCCAAATAACTTCGGAATCGATTTTGCTGGGCCGGGCTAATATTAAAGGAAAGCAAAAGTGACAGATTTCATTAGGCAAAGCAGCTAATACGCTGGAGGCAGCCATTATTACAAGTTAATTTCGTCAAGTCTGTCTCTTCGTCTGGGTCGCTGGATGGTTGGCAATAACATGTTCTCAAAGCTGGAAAAGATTATTATTATAATACAGGATGACGCACATAAGAAATAATGAAATAAGAAAGAAGTATGTCCAAAACAAACAACTGCGGAACCCCTTTTTAAGACCTTCAAAAACCTGATCTTAAAAAGAGACAAGTCTTAAAGGCTGCCATATTCGTAGCGTTCATTAATTAATTCATATTGTTTACATGCGCCAATAATGTTATAAAACTGTACCTAAGGGGATATAATAACGATTGGCTGTAGCTTTCGAACACAGAAAAAAAAAATTCAGTATTGCAAAGTGGTGTTGATAGTGTCGAATGTAAACAGAACAGTCTCAAACGCCATCTTTGGTTTACGAAACGTCACGAAGTGACGTCAACGGTCTAAAAATAGCCCAAGTCCTGGAGAACTGTTCCTAAACAATGCAATAAAGAAATTATTTCTCGTAATTGGTAATGACTTCAAACCTAAAACTTTGCAGGAAGCTTAATTTATACATCCCCGCAACGATGGGGAAAGCCCTGGAAGTAATTAAACTAATTAAATAGGACCATGTCAGCCTTTAAACACAGGTAAGTTACCATGTCAGCCTTTAAACACACGTAGGTTTAAAAAAAATGTACTTTGTATCTGTTTAAGACAAACTTGACTCAGACGCCAGCGTGTGGTCTGCTTCCATCTTTATTCAGCCTAATCCCCCCCCCCCCCCCCCCCACTTCACACCAATCAAGGATAGGCCATTTAGCGATAACGGTCAAAGGGAGCTAATCTACAACTGCTACAGTATCATTCGTTCTTTCTTTCATTCTTTTAATTGGTAAATTGTCAGTTTTATGCAAACAAATCTCATCAGCCATTTCCATAACCTTAATCACAAAGTTGTCGAATACTACTGACACAAAATGATCGGCGATGAACCCCTCATACTGCATATTTCTTACATGTTCTGTCTTGTTGAGGATGTTGTTAAATCCACATGGGCAGAAGACTCTCGAGGCCGCTTTGTCCATCCAAATGGCTAGATTATGTTTACGACCGATCTCCATATCAAGGCTGCGGTATTCCCTCTTTTTAGGATTTTGAACTGAGTCATGCTGGTGAAACAGGGCTGCTATGTGAGGAGGTAACAAGAGAAGTAGGGGACCGCGTAGGATTTTTGTTTTCATTTTCATCACTTTATTGTCCCATCGCTGGGAAATTCGGGTCGCTTTCTCCCAGTGGAAAGCTAGCAGCAACGGAGTCGCGCTACCCAGGTGTGTGCGTGTTTAGGTGTAATCAGCCACCTGCATTCTTGGCAAAATGACCGAGGTCTTTAACGTGCCACACTGGTGACACGGGGGTGGAAAATGGATACCGTCTCTGAGTCTGCACCTAAAGTTGACCCGTGTCCGTCCCGGCCTGGATTGGAACCTGCGACCTTAGGATCATAGTCTAGTGCTCGACAAACTGAGCTACCGGGCCCCCCGGGATCACTGCTGATCATACACTATCGGGCGCCACCACGCGAAACGTATTATAAGTCGTTACTCAGACCTTACAAACTTGGTGTAGGGGAAGGGAGGGCAAGTCGACCCCCTCGGGTATGTCGTCCCCCCTCGATTTTGAGAACATGACACTGCAGGGGTGATTATCATCGATTTCATAAGCCAGAGTTACCCAACCTGAATCAGTTGAAGAAAACAAAATGTCGAAAAAAACGGGCCCAGCAAAGCGGTAAGTCTTTGTCAATTTTGATGGTTTCCACTCTAAAATTGTTGCACGAAAAAAACAACACAGTCAGTGCATGGGAGCCGCTGATTCGTAAAATGCACCAGATCTGCAAAAAAGCTTTGGCTTTCATAACAACTAGTCGAAAGATATAGATCTCAGGCTATCCCAGGGAGAGAGAGAGAGAGAGAGAGACAGAGAGAGAGAGAGAGAGACAGAGACAGAGAGACAGAGAGAGACAGAGACAGAGAGAGACAGAGAGAGAGAGAGAGAGAGGGGGGGGGGGTGCGCTTTCCCGTCATTGGAAGTGCGCGTATACTAGTAGGCCTATTAAACTATTTCACGTTCACGCAACCTGAAATGGGCGACACAAATCAATTACAAGTCCAATTTGTAAATATATTTTCCCATTTGCTTCGCTTTGAACCAGAGCAACTAATAAGTATCTAGATGTTTGAACATCTATCCCTTCAAATACTCACCCTCCCTGCATAGCCAAGACGTCGATCGACTTCTGACGTAGGCCGACTCATTATGACGTCATTCTCACTTCCGATTAACAAAACTGACACAGAAAAGTTACTTCAGTCAATTTCATATGTCGAGGTGATGCTATTGGGTAATATGAACAACCTTTTCCACCTGGACGAATTACCCGCCCCCAAGGACTACTAAACTACTAAACTACTTTAGTAGTCCTTGCCCGCCCCCCATGGACGAGTTGCCCTCCATGGAGGGCAAGTCGTCCATGCTTCAGGATTTTTTTCTTTTATATTTTATTTAAAAACCGTGCCAGTTGGATCGTTCATATTCCACACAACGCTTACACGAAAGAGAACACACCAGGTTTTACAACAAAAACAATATTTTTTTTAAAAAGACGAGAGGTATAAGCTGCATTCGTTCTTTCACAAAAATGAGAGTACTACTACTACACGCAGAATTAGAACATCCATTATGCATCTTTCTCACACTTGTCTATCGCATCGTTAATTTAAGTTTACCAATACATTTAAAACAAATGCTTCTTTCAATGTTTACGGACAAAAACTGTAATCATGTGTCAAAATATTCGATCGGCTTCGGGATTCGCGTGGGAAGAAAAATAGTCTGGGAATTTTTTTCGTCCTGTTTTTTTCCACTGTGCTTGTATTCTAGGCCATCATGCGTACAAAATACGACGAAATCGTATGGGTTCCCATGTCTGGTTACTGCTTACCTTAACCAGCTTGATTAAAACCAAGATCTCGCTAATTAAATACAATGATACTTGACACAAGAAACCGATGTATCGATCTTGAAGCTAAGGTGAGAGCATTAACCAGGGGCCAAAAAACAAGCCTGTGATAAACATCCAGGGGCGGACGACGGCGGGGTTTCTGGGGTTTGCAGACACCCCCCCCCCCCCCCCCCCGGCCAAAAAATACAAAATTTTTTTTTTTTTTTTTTTTTTTGGGGGGGGGGGGGGGGGTTGAGTTTCAATTTTGGGGGTATTAATCAGTGACAAAATCTGCTGCCTGAAACTGGTATAAATGATCATCCTCAGATTGCACCAGATTGCACCATTTTGCATCTTTTTTTTCAAAATTTTCCGGGGGGGCATGCCCCTGGACCCCCCTAGCAAGCTTGGCGCTTCGCGCCGTCGGCTCGGCGCTTCGCACCCATATCTTCACAATATATATACTTTTGGACCCCCCCCCCCCCCCCCCCATAAAATGAACTGATCCGCCCCTGACTCTCATACTGCTTATTTCTTCCTGGCAATATCTTTCGTTCCTCGGTGACAGGTTGTCTTTGAATTGGAAAATAAATGAGTTATATCGACTTTGTCTCCAACCGAACTCAAGAAGATTATATCTTCTTCAAAAGTGAAAGGAGTGTCAGGGGAAAACGGCTAAGCTAATTTACTGGTCACTGACATGAAATGTCGTTTGGCGAAACGCCTGAACTAAAATCAAATCTAAAAAAAAATTGCAGTTATTTGTGCAGAGCTGTCCTAACTTTTATTGTGGGGAAAAGGTGACGCAAAGAATTGTGTGTGTGTGTGTGTGTGTGTATAATAATAATAATAATAATGGACATTTATTAATCGCCCTTTCTCACAAGAGCTCACGGCGATTTACATATTAATTTCTGCCGTGTGAGATGGAATTTTTTACACAATACATCACGCATTCACATCGGCCAGTAAATCTCAAGCCATTACGGCGAATATTTACTTTTTACGGCCTGTTATTCCAAGTCACACGGGTATTTGGTGGACAATTTTTATCTATGCCTATACAATTTTGCCAGGAAAGACCCTTTTGTCAATCGTGGGATCTTTAACGTGCACACCCCAATGTAGTGTACACGAAGGGACCTCGGTTTTTCGTCTCATCCGAAAGACTAGCACTTGAACCCACCACCTAGGTTAGGAAAGGGGGGAGAAAATAGCGGCCTGACCCAGGGTCGAACACGCAACCTCTCGATTCCGAGCGCAAGTGCGTTACCACTCGGCCACCCAGTATGTGTGTGTGTGTGTGTGCGTGTGTGTGTCAGTGTGTGTGTGTATGTGTGTGTGCATGTGTGTACGTGTGTGTGTGTGTGTACGTGTGTGTGTGTGTGTGTGTGTGTGTGTGTGTGTGTGTGCATGTGTGTGCATGTGTGTACGTGTGTGTGTACGTGTGTGTGTGTGTGTAAGGTGGTACTGTTTATAAGAGGTAAAAGCTACTTGTTCGAGTCAAAATATCGGACCCTATTGCCACGCAGAAAACGCGATAGCGTTTATATTGCTATTTTGACCCAGGTAGGGGAAGGTCGCCTAACATGGACCACCTCCAGTTCTGACAAACTAACCATCCTAGAACGCTTCAAAATAATTTCATTCTCCAATTTACCCTCTCCTGATAGCTTGCACGTATCAAAACAGCATGAGTGCGGGCACACAAACCACAAAACCGTTAGGCTTTTTTCACTTGTGTACACTTCTGGCAGCGTTCACTCTTTTTTTTTTTTTTTTTGCTTAACGCCCAGCCGACCACGAAGGACCATATCAGGGCGGTGCTGCTTTGACATATAACGTGCGCCACACACAAGACAGAAGTCGCAGCACAGGCTTCATGTCTCACCCAGTCACATTATTCTGACACCAGTCACATTATTCTGACACCAGACCAACCAGTCCCAGCACTAACCCCATAATGCCAGACGCCAGGCGGAGCAGCCACTAGATTGCCAATTCTAAAGTATGACCCGGCCGGGGTTCGAACCCACGACCTCCCGATCACGGGGCGGACGCCTTACCACTAGGCCACCGTGCCGGCAGCGTTCACTCTAAATGTGACGCTTAAAAGGGCCAAGTTTCTATCCGCAGACACAGCTGTTAAAGAAAGAAAGAAAGAAGTACATCTATTGAAAAGACACATTTTTTACAATTTACTAAATCGAAGATTGATACGTTAATTCGAACATGACCCAGGAAAAACATCTATTGTGAAATAATCATGGCACGCAAGTTTTAAGTTAGGAACACCTCGACAACATGCAAGACATCAATGCTGTAGCTGCAATCTTGTCCGTAAAGCAACCTCACTATAAGTAGCTCTCACCAGGGATCTAGGTGTAGAGCATTCTAATGTATTGTCTTATCAAACTCGCACACACGCTTACTCAATCACACACACACACACAGACACACACACACACACACACACACTCTAACACACACTCTAACACACACACACACACACACACACACACACACACACACACTCTAACACACACTCTAACACACACTCTAACACACACACACACACACACACACACACACACACACACACACACACACACACACACACACACGCACAGTGAAGGAAAGCTCACGTCCCTTAGTTTCTCGTGTAGGCCTATGTGATGAGTTACAAAATGGGTGAGACGGGAATGAAGACGCACAACGGCAAAGCCACAGGTCACGTTTTAAAACTGCCAGTGCCCATTGACAAACAAAATAACTGGCGTATTGTCAGGCAATGGCTTAAGTGAATAAAAGCCCTGTCAGCAAAATCCATTTAAAGTGTTTTAAAACAGGGTTCAAATCCGGTGCATTACCCACACGCATGCACTGTGCCACTCTGTCTCACATGCACGCACGTGCAAGCGCACACACGCACGCACAAAGCAACACACGCACGCACAAAGCAACACACGCGCACACGACACGACATTGCTTTGCAAAGTTCCAAAAACGAACTGCCAAACTGGCAAAAGTAAACAAAAAACAAAACTACTTCATGAAAGGTCATACATGTACATTCATCAAAAACAAATGAAACCTAGCGATATGTTTTGTCTTCTTACAGAGTCATGGAGTGCGTGTATCTGTGTTTCGATACACAGATGTTCGGAGAAACACGAACGTCAAGTTCAAGTAAAAC
Source organism: Littorina saxatilis (assembly GCF_037325665.1). NCBI lineage: Eukaryota > Metazoa > Mollusca > Gastropoda > Littorinimorpha > Littorinidae > Littorina > Littorina saxatilis. Next base: position 63,799,061 of record NC_090248.1, on the reverse strand, counting down.
GACACCTGACACACACATTTTGACCCGTGCACAAGACGTTGTATCAATAAACGAAGCACAAATAAGAAACAATAATAAAAGCAAAGAAAATAGATCTAGCAACAAGATATGCAAACATCTAACAAAGCCGAGCGCAATGCCAAGCAGAATGACAGGTCTAATGAAAAACAAAGAGGTACCGAGTCGGAATCAAGATCGCGATTCTTTCCTTCGCTGCACGGCGCAAATCTTCTGTGACCTTTGACCAAACGTAGCTTCCACATTCGATCACTCAGCTTAATATTTACAACAGAAAGCCGAGGGGGTGGAATACCGAGATGAACCTACAGAACTGTGCATCCTCAAACCTGACATATTCATCCCAACATTTAATGAACTCAAAAACACAGAAAGTTGCTTTCACACGCCGGTGGTTATCAAACCGGGACTCGTGTGGTTATCAGCACGGAACCCGTGTTTCAAAGCATGGCTCCCTGGGTTGATTGTGCACTTATTTTCTCACTACCAAAATGATGACAAAAACGATGTTTGATGGTTTGTTGACAGACCAGCTATTTTGTCGGTCCGAGGGGGAGCATATCGTCTTTTGTTTCATATTTATTGACCAAGGCCGAAGCAGCGTCATACATATCAAAACAAAACAAAACAAAAGAAAATCAAAAAACAAAGTTCAATTGCTTGCAATTTTATTACACAAAAGATCTCACAACATTGCAGTGATTTTGCATTTCATAACAGCAGCTTATTACAAAAAACAAAAAAATTATTCTTCATAATAAATGACCACAAACTGTATGTTTATCAATCATAACAGGTTGTGCATCTGGTAACTTTCAAAACACAAACTCCTTTTTTTTCTAAAATTGTGTCTGTCTAATTCTCCAAAAAATTCCGAAAGTAACTAATTAAAATATTTTAAGGAAGAAAGTTGTTTATTACGTTTTAATCTAAACAGATGTGCATATTTGATGGTAAAATTCTAATTGCTTACATCAGGGACCTATATTAGAGGTCTATTTCTTTCTTTCTTTATTTGGTGTTTAACGTCGTTTTCAACCAATTAGAGGTCTATGCTTACATGTAATACTGAAAGAAATTGCACATGATGTTGCCATTATATTATTGTGTTTTTAAAAACATTGTCCCTCCCGCGTTCACAATCATGTTAACTGCTGCTTCAGATCTGCCCAGGTTGTCGCATGGAATGAAAGTTTTCTTCCACTTGGACATATACCAAATATCAATATTGTAGCTGCATTCTGTGCAGTGAAGCCGATTGACACAGGTGTCAAAATGAATTTAACAACAAAATTCCCACTGTGCGCAGGAAACAGCCAGGCTGTTGATATTTGCTCTACAGTGGAACCCCTCTTTAAAGACACCCCCCCCCCAAATTTAAGACTCCCTCCTTTTTAAGACCTTTCTTTTCAGATTTTCTGTTCATAACCGCTGTAAATGTACCTCCCATTTAAGGCTCCCTCCTTTTTAAGACCTGATTTTTTCAGATTTTTGAAGGTCTTAAAAGGGTGGTTCTGCTGTACTGGGTGTAAGTTGAAGGACGTTGACTCATTCCAAACAAAAGCTTGACCAAATCAGCGGAAGTGAATTATGGTCGTTTACACCACAAAAATTCAATGTATCCTTAACCCATTTCCTACAGCTGTTGTGACCCTATGCAAAATAGTTCTCTTTCAAAGCATCAACAAAAATATCAGTACATGTACCGCACTGATTTGAAATCAAGATTGTTCTACTTCTGCCTTTTACAAAATCAAATACCTGATCAATTTGTTATGCCTTTTTTTGCAAACAATTCATTAAAAAAATAATAATCAAACTAATACTAGTATCAAGTTTGTTTAACAAACAGCTTTTAGCTCTAAATCTTGAGCATGTTATTTAAAGCCAAATTGGATTAAGAAAAATCTTATAATAATTTCATTTTCATTCAACATGACACACTTGAAAAAGTGAACCATTCATACAATTAACATGCATACACACAAACAAGGGCACATACACACACACACACACACACACACACACACACACACACACACACACACACACACACACAGGTAAAGTATGCAAAACCTCTCCCAATTGTACCAGCAAAATATTATGATTCTTTTTTATCATCATTTAAAAGTAAAATATTGGGTCAACAACGTAAAACATTGGGTCATTAATTCTTGTAGCTAGGAATTGCCCACTGGTCATTCTTGGCACGGTAGAGGTCCACTCCTGGTGTAACCCATCATGTAAACCATCATGTAACCCATCATGTAAACCACACCACATCTGGCCTGGCTTCAAAGGCACGCTCTTTTCAGTGTAAACACTTCTGCTACCATCTCACATCTAGCCAGGCTTTTACATGGGATAAGACCATCCCTCCACTTGGTCACATACCAAACATGAACAGCCTGGATGCTACATGGGATAAGACCATCCCTCCACTTGGTCACATACCAAACATGAACAGCCTGGATGCTCTGGGTGCATAATGGGGATTTTTTTATGAATAAATTTAAACAAATTAAGAAATCAAATCATCAAAAAATTCGAACTCACCACAGCAAGCAGTTGATTTTGTGTGCATGTGCAACTGGTGAAATAGTCTTATCCCCTGCAAAACCCTGGCCATATCCCCTGCAAAACCCTGGCCATATCCCCTGCAAAACCCTGGCCATATCCCCTGCAAAACCCTGGCCATATCCCCTGCAAAACCCTGACCATATCCCCTGCAAAACCCTGGCCATATCCCCTGCAAAACCCTGACCATATCCCCTGCAAAACCCTGGCCATATCCCCTGCAAAACCCTGGCCATATCCCCTGCAAAACCCTGGCCATATCCCCTGCTAAACCCTGGCCATATCCCCTGCAAAACCCTGGCCATATCCCCTGCAAAACCCTGGTCATATCCCCTGCAAAACCCTGGTCATATCCCCTGCAAAACCCTGGCCATATCCCCTGCAAAACCCTGGCCATATTGGAGATGGTGAGCAGAACTGTTTACACTAGAAGGAGTGTGCCTGTAACATGCAATAAGACCATCCTTCCAAAAGGACACATATGAAAACTCAAGTCAGAATATGGCCTCCAACGCAGAGTAGTATAGTTGGCTAAACAAAAATCCTATTGCAGTGGAACCCCCCCCCGGTACGACCTAAAAAAATCTGAGAAAATCAGGTCTTAAAAAGGAGGGAATCTTAAATTGGTGTAAATTTACAGAGGTTATGAACATAGAATCTGAAAAGGCCAAGTCTTAAAAATGAGGAAGTCTTAAATTGGGGGGGGGGGGGGGGGGGGGGGGTCTTAAAAGGGAGGTTCCACTGTATCTATGTCAAGGTGCAAAATTATTTCAGTAACAAAATTCTCACTATGCACAAAATACATCCAGGCTGCTGAATGTTAGCATGTGTCAGACGGGCGCTGTGGCGGGGTGGTAAGACGTCGGCCTCTTAATCGGAAGGTCGAGGGTTCGAATCCCGGCCGTGGCCGCCTGGTGGGTTAAGTGTGGAGATTTTTCCGATCTCCCAGGTCAACTTATGTGCAGACCTGCTAGTGGCTTATCCCCCTTCGTGTGTACACGCAAGCACAAGACCAAGGGCGCACGGAAAAGATCCTGTAATCCATGTCAGAGTTCGGTGGGTTATAGAAACACACGAAAATACCCAGCATGCTTCCTCCGAAAACGGCGTATGACTGCCTAAATGGCGGGGTAAAAATGGTCATACATGTAAAATTCCACTCGTGCAAAAACACGTGTACATGGGAGTTTCAGCCCACGAACGCAGAAAAAGAAGTATGTGTCCAAGTGGAAGAATGATTGTACTCCATGTGAAAGCCTGCACAAATCTGTTGCCATCCACATTATCATTTACCTGTCACGGTATTCATCTGTAAGAACTGCCAACCTGAAAAGCTCTCTGGTACTCATGGTCGAATAAAAAAAAACCAAAGCAAATGAAAGAACACAAGGAGCTGCAGACACCGTATTCTGGCACTGATTTCTCAAATGGACATCTCAGGACATAACAACCTCAACCTACGTTCTCTTACTCGTTTCTTCGAATAGGTGTAGAACATACTATTTACATCATGTACAAAAAGAATAAAATGTGCAAGTTTACTGATTGTGAATTAACTGACCTTAGTGCAACATTTTATTTTCTCTGTCAAGCATGATCTATTCTCTTTTCTCTCTCTGTCTCTGTCTCTGTCTCTGTCTCTCTCTCTCTCACTCTCTCTCTCTCTCTCTCTCTCTCTCTCTCTCTCTCTCTCTCTCTCTCTCTCTCTCTCTCTCTCTCTCTCTCTCAATTTGTTTAAACTCTTGCACTGGCATCAATTTACAAAACAAAATCCAAGAACATTTTCATGTTATCTTTAGTCCTTCTAATTCTCCGTAATGTTTTAATAACAGAAACAGATTACCAACTTATCATTTAAATGATAATCTTCAAACATTGGGATAAGAGAAAACATAAAACACATATAACCTTCGTTCATAATAATTTGAAACAAGAACCGAACCAACATTTTTTAACTGAAAAAATCTGTTTGATCTTTCATTGTATACAATTAAAGGGACATTAACAGAATCTCAATTTTCTCATTTCCTTCAATCATCATTTGAGACTAACTTGTTGTACTGTCTCCAAACTTAGAAAGAAATCTCCTTCACTATTATGTCTACAAATGGCCTATAAATGCAATACTGGACTGGCATATATCTGAAAAGCAAAATAAAGGCATTCCGAGAAGAAGAAAAAACAAAAACAAAGAGCTAGACTTAGTGCTAGACTAGAAGAAAACAAAACTTGACTACATGTAAATGTAAAATCAACAAAGTGCTAGATATAGTTCTCCCCTATCAAATTACACTGCTCCAAATTTCATTCACAGCATTTCATTTCATTTTGTCCTTGCTGTATCCAACAAAATTAACTACCATAAGTCACAAAGCCATCTACAATGATCACCACGTGAAAGATCACATTCTTAACTGTTTGACTTAATATCAGAATCAAGAAAAGCAATCAACACTGACCCCTTCAACCCCTCTCCTCAATCATCTATCATAACAAATCAGCCTTCCCCCTAATAGCTGAGACAGAAACAACACAAAACTACACCAAATAACACTCTCATTTGTGTTTTTACATGCGAAATTGCGAAGGCATTACACCAACTCACTAACACACACGCACAGACAGAACTGACCCTGTAAATGTTAAAGTCTGTAACGTTCATTGACGTTTTTTAGAACATGTACTAGTCACCATTTCTTCAGGGAACGGGAAGAGTGATTTTCTGCTCAAAACAAGCACATAGGTCCTCTGTCATGACCTGTATCAATACTAACAACTCTACCTCTACCCACACAGACGTTTGCAACAACTAAAAACTATTCCTCAAACTACTGAAAGACAGTGGTCGGAAAGCAAAGTGGACGCCTGTTAGTCTTACACAATCACCCGCACAAAATCTTGTTCTTTCACTGCACTCAAAACACCAAACAACTATAAAAACACGCAAACCAGCCTAGCATATATATGGAATAAAAGAAGCAGTAATAGACAAGCTGAGTTTGCAGCCTACAAGCTCCATTAGACAGAAACTCCAATCATGTGAATCAGTCTTGATAGAAAAACAATGAATGGCACTTACATTTAAAGACTGAATGCCTCAAATCCAAAAGAACAGAAATCATCCACAATCATCAGGAGTCATACACGTACTATCTTCTGTTTCACTGCAACGCATCGCTCTATAGAAACACTTTCAACATCCAAATTCACTGCAATCATAATCAAGAACAGAACTTGAGGCACAAAGGGAAAGATACTGAACCAAGGTAAAACAGCAGAAGACGGACCTCACACTAAAGCCGCTTCAAATATCAAAATGAAAAGAATATAAAAAAATAATCATGATTAGCAGTCTTTGTATGCGCTCTCCCGCATCCGTTGCGAAGATGACCAACAGTGGTTCCTGCAACGTAACGAATCCAGATCCAGATCCAGATTAATGGGCCAGGTGCACCACAAAAACCATGCTACGTTCTGCTACCTGTACGCACTCCATCCCATTGTGTAGTAGCTCACTCAGCAGTTGTGCTATGTATTCCCCAAAGCAATTCAAATTCTGAATAAAACAAAAAAGGATGATCCCTCAGTCTCACATGTATGTCAAAACAAAAGACAAAATCCTGTAGCAATTCCTGTTACCTTCGAAAACTTTTCAAACAAAACATCAACTGGTAAGTCTGACAGACTGCTGATCTTCTTTCAAGTATTTTTATATTTCATTTTCAACCAGTAAAAGTGCAGAAGTGACCAATGAACATCGTCCCATGCAGCCCCTGGCAACTTACAGTCTCGAAACGAAAAAGGAAGGGTTTTATCCCTTCAACCTGTGACTGAAAGTTGGCCCAAAACAAGGAATGAAGATGCTCTGTTGCTGCCATACGTTTATATGGAAATGGTAGCTTGGACACAAAAGTAGCATCATCACACAAAAAAATGGCATTTCAACAAGTTTATAAAACAAATTGTCAAAAACAGATGCCTACAAGGAAAATGGTGGTCATGTGAATGAAAATGACATAAAATGTCCCCCCTTAGCCCTCACTGTGTGATACTAATGCCTCATGGAATTTGTAAAATTATGCTTAAAATATAAAATTATGTGGAGAAAAAAGTTCATACACTCAAAATATAAGCTCAACATATCAAACAACTCTATGCAGCTAGTGAGCTACACACGATCTGCTGGGTGGTGACTCATATTCTTGACACATGGAATAATTGCCACAATTCCCTGCTGATCGTACATATCGAAAGCAAACCTGACTGTCACTATTGAAACAATGGCACATATGATCATTATGTTCTTCTTGCCTTCTCCTTAATCAGCATTTAATAACCACCTTAAAGCTAATCTTATGTATTCTCCTTACTGTTCTATCTATCAAGCATGAGATCATTTAATAACCACCTTAAAGCTAATCTTATGTATTCTCGTTACTGTTCTATCTATCAAGCATGAGATCATATAAAACACCCAACCACATAAATAAATAAATAAGTCAACAGATAATTAAATAAACAATTGATTTCCCCAACAAATAAACCACTCCTCTCACAGAAGATGAAGTAAAATCTTGCGCCATATCATTTTGCAATAAAAATCACAACTCAGCAGAAACCAAATTCTCCTACTCAACAAAATACATGTAGAGCTGTCCGAGATAAAAGCAGAAAACAAGTACAGTGGGACCTGCCTCTGGAGACCCCCCAATTTAAGACTTCCCCCAATTTAAGACTTCCCCCAATTTAAGACTTCCCCCTTTTTAAGACCTTGATTATTCAGATGTTCTGTTCCTAACCTCTGGGTTTCCTCCAAAAGCGGTGTATGGCTGCCCAAATGGTGGGGTAAAAACGACCATACACATAAAACTTTCTTTATTTGGTGTTTTACGTCGTTTTCAACCACGAAGGTTATATCACGACGGGGAAAGGGGGGAGATGGGATAGAGCCCCTTGTTAATTGTTTCTTGTTCACAAAAGCACTAATCAAAAAATTGCTCCAGGGGCTTGCAACGTAGTACAATATATTACCTTACTGGGAGAATGCAAGTTTCCAGTACAAAGGACTTAACATTTCTTACATGCTGCTTGACTAAAATCTTTACAAACATTGACTATATTCTATACAAGAAACACTTAACAAGGGTAAAAGGAGAAACAGAATCCGTTAGTCGCCTCTTACGACATGCTGGGGAGCATCGGGTAAATTCTTCCCCCTAACCCGCGGGGGGTATACACATAAAAGCCGTGGGAGTTTCAGCCCATGAACGAAACAAACAAACAAACAATAACCTGTGTAAATGTACCCCCATTTTAAGACTCCGTCCTGTTTAAGACTGGATTTTCCTAGGTCTTAAAAGGGGGGTTCCACTGTATTGCAAGTTACACAGGGAAACAAGCTCTCTTTCCTTCCTCTGGATGATGAAAACACACTGGCACAGATGTCCTCATGCACAGCACGAACACAGCACAATACACAAGATTCTCAAATATATGAAAATTCCAAGACTTTTCTTTCCTTTCTTTGGCTAAACCTAGATCTGTTAACAAAACTTGAGTGAAACTTTCAGTTGTAACTCACCCATCTCTCTCTCTTTTCTCTCTCTCTACCTATGTTGCACACACACACAATTTCTCTCTCTCTCTCCTTTGCACAGAACACTCCCTCTCTACTTCTTTCATCCCCTCCTCCTACACCCTTATAGTTTGTGGCTTCACACACACTCTCTGCTCTGTACAGTTCAACACGTAACAATCCTAAAACATTGTGTAGACAGTAAACATCTGCAGTGCCTATCGTCCATAATTCTCAGCACACTCCGTAACAAATGCAGCATCCATTGTAAATCATTCTCAGCACATTCCGTAACAAATGTAGCATCCATCGTTCATAATTCTCAGCACACTCCGTAACAAATGCAGCATCCATTGTAAATCATTCTCAGCACATTCCGTAACAAATGCAGCATCCATCGTTCGTAATTCTCAGCACATTCCGTAACAAATGCAGCATCCATCGTTCGTAATTCTCCGCACATTCCGTAACAAATGTAGCATCCATCGTTCATAATTCTCAGCACACTCCGTAGCAAATGCAGCATCCATCGTTCATAATTCTCAACACACTCCGTAACAAATTCAGCATCCATCGTTCATAATTCTCAGCACACTCCGTAGCAAATTCAGCATCCATCGTTCATAATTCTCAGCACACTCCGTAGCAAATGCAGCATCCATCGTTCATAATTCTCAGCACACTCCGTAGCAAATTCAGCATCCATCGTTCATAATTCTCAGCACACTCCATAGCAAATGCAGCATCCATCGTTCATAATTCTCAGCACACTCCGTAGCAAATGCAGCATCCATCGTTCATAATTCTCAGCACACTCCGTAGCAAATGCAGCATCCATCGTTCATAATTCTCAGCACACTCCATAGCAAATGCAGCATCCATCGTTCATAATTCTCAGCACACTCCGTAGCAAATGCAGCATCCATCGTTCATAATTCTCAGCACACTCCGTAACAAACACACCAACAACCACTGCAGCATCCATCCTCAGCAGACGTCATCACACGCCATAACAAACGTAGCAACAACTTGCAAAGCCTCCGTGTGTCAATGAAGGATCATGGTCGTCGTCATCTTCGACGGTTCAATAAAGTCTGGGGGTAAATGAAAGCCGGAGAAG